>NC_073386.1:60212064-60494906 GCF_028641065.1 Leucoraja erinaceus | reverse complement strand
AGAGAGAGAGAGAAACAGAATATGCTTTAAATTGGTTTAGTTTAGAGATACAGCGTGGAACCTACATTAAATTAACCTACATTAAATGACACCCAGCGGCATTAACTCACAGTGCAGCACAGTGGCACAATGGTAGAGTTGCTGCCGACCAGTGCCAGATACCTGGGTTCAATCCTGAGATTTGTAGTATTGTAGAGATTTGTAGTATGGAGACATAGGAGGAAAATTAGGCCATTTGGCCCATTGATCACAAGTTCTATCTTTCCCTGACAACCCCATTCTCCCCGTAACCTTTGATGCCCTTACTAACCAAGAAATGTCCATGTTATCCATTAAGAACTCATTTACACTAATCCTATTTACCAGCCCATGGTCCATAGCCCCCTCTTTCTTTCATCTGCGCTAATCTTTTTGTCTACAAACCAACTAGCCCGCCAGTTTTACGGAAATATCCACTAATTTGTTTCTTACAAATGACCAGCAACACCAATTACTCTCACATTTCCCCCTCTTGGACAGAGTCTGAAGTGCCTCGTGTTAAACCTAAAACCCATTCTGTGTAGGAAGGAATTGCAGATGCTGGTTTAAACCGAAGATAGAAAAAAGAAGCTGGAGTAACTCAGCGGGACAGGCAGCATCTCTGGAGAAAAGGAATAGGTGACGTTTTGGGTCGAGACCTTTCTTCAGACTGAGATTCAGGGAAAAGGGAAACGAGAGATTTGGACGGTGATGTGGAGAGATATAGAACAAATGAATGAAAAATATGCAAAAAAGCATTGATGATAAAGGAAACAGGCCATTGTTAGCTGTGGGCTAGGTGACAACAAGTTACAATGAGACTCAACAGGATGACTTTGAAGCTGGTACAACGACTTAGTTGGGGGAGGGATGGAGAGAGAGGGGATGCCAGGTTTACTTGAAGTTAGTGAAATCAATATTCATACTGCTGGGGTGTAAACTGCCCAAGTGAAATATGAGGTGCTGTTCCTCCAATTTACGCTGGGCCTCACTCTGACAGTGGAGGAGGCCCAGGGCAGAAAGATCAGTGTGGGAATGGGATTTAAAGTGTTTGGCAGCCCATTCTATCACTTCTCATAGGGACTTCCCCTGTGGTGTAACCTCCAGGTGTCGGTTGTTAAATTGGGCTTGAGGTAACTTGCTGTTTCCATGACACTGCCATTGGTTCCAACACACCTGCTTCACTGCTAACACTACAGGCAGGGTGGGGGCTGTGCATCGAGGGCAAATGCTTTACAGTATATAGGAGAGGAGTGTCAACAAGTGTCACCTGCCTTAGTGCACTTTGTCGGGAATCTGAGGGTGGAATAGTCTATATGGTTAGGTGACTCCATGCAAGTAGCTACATCAGCTCATGGTGTTACTGCATTGATGCATCACCTCAGAGGACTCTCAAATCCAGGCAGGAAAATCTGCTCTGATTATTCCATCAACAGAGTCTTTAGACCTTACTTTAGAGTTTAGAGACACAGTGTGGAAACAGGCCCTTCAGCCCATCTAGTCCTCACTAATCAGCGATCACCCCGAACACTAGTTCCATCCTGCACAATAGGGATCATTTATAGAAGCCAATTAATCTACAAACCTACACTTCTTTGGAACGTGGGAGGAAACCAGAGCACTCGGTGAAAACCCACGCGGTCACAGGGAGAACGTACAAACTGCGTACAGACAGTGCCCGTAATCAGGATCAAACCTGGGTATGTGGTGCTGTGAGGCAGCAACTCTAGCGCTGCTGCACCGTGCTATCCCCGCTGTGCCGTAGCTACATCAGCTCACGAGGAGT
This sequence comes from Leucoraja erinaceus, assembly GCF_028641065.1. Lineage (NCBI taxonomy): Eukaryota > Metazoa > Chordata > Chondrichthyes > Rajiformes > Rajidae > Leucoraja > Leucoraja erinaceus. The sequence continues at coordinate 60,493,102 of NC_073386.1, read as the reverse complement.
AACAACACGGAGATGAGTCCCACATCACCAGGATCCTAGCAGGACAGCTGCCCTGATCATTCCATTAACAAACAGGGAATTCAAACTTCATTTTAGACTTTAGAAATACAGCGTGGAAACGGGCCTCTCGCCCCAACGTCGACCAGCAATCATCCTTGCACAAGTTCTATCCTTTAGAGGGATATGGGTTAAATAAATGCAGGCAGGTGGGACCTATGTAGATGGGGCATCCTGGTTGGCTTGGGCAAGTTGGGCAGAGGGGCTGGTTTCAATGCAGTATATACCTATCCCGATTTGCTTTAAATATTGTCATTGTACCTGCTTCAACTCCATACAGGAGATATCTGCAATTATCTGTAACTTGGCTACTAATATCCATTAGATTTGGCTTTGAAACGATTGAACTGCTGGATAGACACCCAACGTTAATTAGCAAGCTGTTTATTAAAGTTGCATCGTGACATTAGCTGGAACAATAAAGCCTGTATAGAATGAAATGTACCTTGGGCAGCAATGTACTTCCGCGGTTCGTTGAAGCCCTGCATTAAAAAAGATAATAATGTTGAAAACAACAGTAATGAAATGGTCAATAATTAGCCAGCAATGGAGAGAATGAACAACAATGGAGTTATGGAGGGAGTTTTACAATCGTCACTAATAGTCTGTTCGAAATGCATGTGTAGGAAGTAGCTTGAATATCGAGGTCTACAAAACCTTGGGTCTCATTGGAACAAAGATCGAGAGACCACAGTTGTTGGGATCTGGAGCAAAAAACCAAAAAGTGCTGGAGGAACTCAACGGGTCAGGCAGCATCCGTGGCAGGAATGGACAGATGACGTTACAGGTCAGGACATTTCGTCTGGATGGCCGTTAGTTCATTCAGTTCTTCCAGCAGTTTGCTCTTGTCTATCAGTTCAGTTCAGTTTGGTGTCATGTGTACCAGGGCACAATGAAAAGCTTTTGTTATGTGCTATCCAGTCAGCAGAAAGACAATACATGATTACAATCGAGCTATTTACAGTGTGTACATACATGATAAGGGATGTGTTGCTGTCGGAGTAGAGATTTAAGTGTGTGGAGGGATTGTAATATGTGATTGTCGATCTACTTCTGTGGCTAGTACACAAATAGTCACCTGCATTGGGTGTTATCAAGAGGCAGACAGTCATAAGAGTTGGCTTGCAAAGTGAAAGGCAAGACAAGGAGCATTAAAGCACTGTCTTCTTGCCACACTGGATCATCTCCTGAGGAATGATAACTCGGATGTGGAGATCTTGAGAAGCATTCATGCAAGTCAACACTTGGTCCAGACTTGTGAAAATAGAAAATAGGTGCAGGAGTAGGCCATTCAGCCCTTCGTGCCTGTACCGCCATTCAATATGATCATGGCTGATCATCCAACTCAGTATCCTGTACCTGCCTTCTCTCCATACCCCCTGATCCCTTTAGCCACAAGGGCCACATCTAACCATATAGCCAATGAACTGGCCTCAACTACTTTCTGTGGCAGAGAATTCCAGAGACTCACCACTGTCTGTGTGAAAAATGTTTTTCTCATATCGGTCCTGAAGGATTTCCCCCTTATCCTTAAGCTGTGACCCCTTGTCCTGGACTTCCTCAACATCGGGAACAATCTTCCTGCGTGTAGCCTGTCCAACCCCTTAAGAATTTTGTACATTTCTATAAGATCCCCCCTCAATCTTCTAAATTCTAGCAAGTACAAACCGAATCTTTCTTCATATGAAAGTCCTGACATCCCAGGAATCAGTCTGGTGAACCTTCTCTGCACTCCCTCTATGGCAATAATGTCCTTCCTCAGATTTGGAGACCAAAACTGTACACAATACTCCAGGTGTGGTCTCACCAAGACCCTGTACAACTGCAGTAGAACCTCTCTGCACCTATACTCAAATCCTTTTGCTATGAATGCTAACATACCATTTGCTTTCTTCACTGCCTGCTGCACCTGCATGCCTACTTTCAATAACTGGTGTACCATGACACCCAGGTCTCCTTGCATCTCCCCTTTTCCTAATTGGCCACCATTTAGATAATAGTCTGCTTTCCTGTTTTTGTCACCAAAATTGATAACCTCACATTTATCCACATTATACTGCATCTGCCATGCATTTGCCCACTCACCCAGCCTATCCAAGTCACCTTGCAGCCTCCTAGCATCCTCCTCACAGCTAACACTGCCCCCCAACTTAGTGTCATCCGCAAACTTGACACTCATTCAATTCCCTCGTCCAAATCATTAATATATATTGTAAATAGCTTGTAAATAGCTGGGGACCCAACACTGAGCCTTGCAGTACCCCACTAGTCACTGCCTGCCATTCTGAAAAGGACCCATTTAGTCCTACTCTTTGCTTCCTGTTTGCCAGCCAGTTCTCTATCCACATCAATACTGAACCCCCAATACCGTGTGCTTTAAGTTTGTATACTAATCTCTTATGTGGGACCATGTCGAAAGCCTTCTGAAAGTCCAGATATAACACATCCACTGATTCTCCCCTATCCACTACTAGTTACATCCTCGAAAAATTCTATAAAATTCGTCAGACATGATTTACCTTTCATAAATCCATGCTGACTTTGTCCAATGATTTCACCACTTTCCAAATGTGCTGCTATCCCATCTTTAGTAACTGACTCTAACAGTTTCCCCACTACCGATGTTAAACTAACTGGTCTGTAATTCCCGTTTTCTCTCTCCCTTCCTTTTTAAAAAGTGGGGTTACATTTGCTACCCTCCAATCCTCAGGAACTATTCCTGAATTTAAAGAGTTTTGAAAAATTATCGCTAATGCATCCACTATTTCTGGAGCTACTTCCTTAAGTACTTTGGGATGCAGCCTATCTGGCCCTGGGGATTTATCGGCCTTTAATCCATTCAATTTACCTAACACCACTTCCCGGCTAACCTGGATTTCACTCAGTTCCTCCATCTCCTTTGACCCGCGGTCCCCTGCTATTTCCGGGAGATTTTTTATGTCTTCCTTAGTGAAGACGGAACCAAAGTAGTTATTCAATTGGTCTGCCATGTCCTTGTTCCCCATGATCAATTCATCTGTTTCTGACTGCAAGGGACCTACATTTGTTTTATCTAATCTCTTTCTCTTCACATATCTATAAAAGCTTTTGCAGTCAGTTTTTATGTTCCCTGCCAGTTTCTTTCATAATCTATTTCCCTTTCCTAATTAAGCCCTTTGTCCTCCTTTGCTGGTCTCTGAATTTCTCCCAGTCCTCTGGTAGGCTGCTTTTTCTGGCTAATTTGTACGCTTCATCTTTTGCTTTGATACTATCCCTGATTTCCCTTGCTATCCATGGATGCACTACCTTCCCTGATTTATTCTTTTGACAAACTGTGATGAACAATTGTTGTAGTTCATCCATGCAGTCTTTAAATGCCTTCCATTGCATATCCACTGTCAACCCTTTAAGAATTAATTGCCAGTAGAACTGGATTTCCTGTTTTGATCGGGGGCTGCCTCCTGTTTTAACCTGTAAATTCAGTATGCTGACAAAGAACACATTACCCTTCCAGCATATTTTTTTTCAACACTCAGGATGCCGTCAAAGTACCCAATATTAAATTCTTACATACAACCCGGCCGTCAGCGCTGAGCATTCACACTTACGTCAATGAAGCTAGCGTTGATGTAATCTGACCCATGCTCGCCGGACACTGGAGAAAGTTGCACACGGTTATGATCATCTGCAGAGAAAATGCAAGCCTTTAGTCTAATTGGAAAGATTCATTGAGGTAGCGAGGAGATGTTCCAAGCTAAATCCATTCATCAGCTCAGTCATAGAATGCTGAAACTCTTTTACACTCCTCCCCATTCCCACACTGACCTTTCTATCCTGGGCCTCCTCCACTGTCAGAGTGAGACCCAGCGCTAATTGGAGGAACAGCATCTCATATTTCGCTTGGGCAGTTTACAACCCAGCGGTATAAACATTGACTTCTCCCTCAAATAACCCTTGCTTTCACTCTCTCTCCGCCACATTCCCAGTTCTCCGACCAGTCTAACTGGCCCACTGATTACATTTTATCTCTGTATGCTTCGTTGTCACCTTCTCCAAGCTAATAATTATCTATTCTACATTTTCCTTAAGCTGCATCCACTTTGATGTCTCGTCTTTGTAACTTGCACTTCCTTATCTCTGTGGCTCCCTCTCCCCTAACTCTCAGTCTGCAGACGGGTCTCAACCCGAAACATTACCCATTCCTTCTCTCCAGAGATGCTGCCTGTCCCGCTGAGTTACTCCAGCATTTTCTATCTTAGAATCTTAGAGCTTTGTCTCAGAGTCTTACGTACTTGTTGTGGGGCTTGAAGAGTCTGAAAGTCTTAACAGAGCCTTGTCTTAGAGTTATAGAGTCTTAAAAGAGTCTGCGTTTTAACAGAGATAAGCCCTTTGGTCTACCTTGTCTATGCCACTCAAGTCAGATACTTTGATAAGTATCATCAAAGACCCACACAATCCTGGCCACACACTCATCTCCCTGCTACCTTCAGGTAAATGTACAGGAGCCTGAAGACTGCAACAACCAGGTTCAGGAATAGCTACTTCCCCTCAGCCATCAGGCAGAAGAAAGGAGAAAAGAAGAAGAGGAGCCCGAGGACTGAGGGAGAGCTGAGAAGGGAGGAGGCAGCAAGGGCTACCGGAAATTGGTGAAGTCAATGTTTATGCCGCTAGGGTGCAAACTGCCCAAGTGGAATATGAGGTGCTGCTCCTCCAATTTTGGTGGTGCTAACTCTGGCCATGGAGGAGGCCCAGGACAGAAAGGTTGGATTCGGAATGGGAGGGGAGGGGGAGTTGAAGTGCTGAGCCACAGGGAGATCAGGTTGGTTAATGCGGACCGAGCGGAGGTGTTCGGCAAAATGATCGCCAAGCCTACGCTTGGTCTCACCGATGTAGATCAGTTGCCATCTAAAGCAGCGGATGCAATAGATGAGGTTGGAGGAGATGCAGGTGAAACTCTGTCGCACCTGGAACGACTGCTTGGGTCCTTGAATGGAGTGGAGGGGGGAGGTAAATTGACAAGTGTATCATCTCTAGCGGTTGCAAGGGAAAGTGCCCGGGGAGGGGGTGGTGTGGGTGGGAAGGGAAGAAAATAATTGACCAGGGAGTTACGGAGGGAGTGGTCTTTGCGGAAAGCAGATGAGTGGGGGGGAGAGCTGGGAAGATGTGGCGAGTGGTGGGGTCATGTTGGAGGTGGTGAAAACTGACTGCATGCTGCCTGTACAAAGTTTGTACATTCTCCCTGTGACCACGTGGTATTTCTCCGGGTGCTCCAGTTTCCTCCCATGTCCCAAAATCTTGCAGGGTTGTCAGTTAATTGGCTTCTTTAAATTGTCCCTAGTGTGGAGGTTAGAACTAATGTACAAGTGATTGATGATCGGTGTGGATTCTGTGCGCCAGAGGGCCTGTCTCCAAAGACTAATATACTTAATAAAGAATGCTTCTTCAACCTATACAGCTGCATCACACAGACAAACTCCTTCAACTTTCTTGGTGCTATTTCATACTAAGATATGCTATGGAAACATACTGTTCTGTCATTAAAGAGAAACACCTCAGTTAAAAACATATCAAGGCACAAAGTACTGGAGTGCAGATGCTGGTTTACAAAAAGCAGCAGCACTCTGTCTTTTTGTGTACACCAGCATCTGCAGTTCCTTGCTTCTCCAGCTGAATAAATGTCTGAAACCAGTTAGCAGGATCACTGAGACTCACATGGCAGGATGTCCACGTAACGATTCTTGTTCACGTTACAATTTTTACGAGCCTCCTTGACTGAAAATTTGGTGAAAACCCTTGGAATGCTCTGGAATAAAAATGTCAAAGAAACATTAATTGCAACTGGTATAAATGTCACGTTTCTTATTTAATTTACTTCTGTTATTGTTACCTAACATCCCTCCCGCACCCACGTGGTCCCAGCTTTAAAGTCACCTTGTTGAGTCTCAGTGTCCATAACTCATTTTCACCTCACCCACAGCTAACAATGGCCTGTTTCCTTTATCTCTGGAGAAAAAGGATGGGTGACGTTTCGGGTTGAGACTCGTCTTCAGACTGAAGGAGGAGGAAGAAAGCTGGAAGAGGGGAAGGGGTCAAATCCTGGCATGCGATTGGTGCATACAGGTGTGGGAGTGATAGGCTGATTGGTAGAAAAAGGACAAAAGATGTTAGACAAGGATAAAGGAGGTACGAATTGTGAAGCTGGAGGAAGGAATATAGGTGGAAGGAGAGGGGGGTGGGAAGGAAAGGGTGCAAATCCAATGGTATATGGAGAAGAGAAGAGCTAAGAAATAATTGTTTGTAGACTTGTTACCTCGAATTTGGAGAATTCAATATTCATAATGAGTGGCGCGTAAGAGAAGGTTTTTCTTTTCCTCTTGCGTGTTCATTCTGCACAAACTGCTGACACTTATTCTACATGCCTTATAGAGTCACAGAGTCTTACAGCATGGAAACAGGCCCTTCAGCCCAAATTACTCATGGTGATCAACGTGTCCCATCTACACCAGTCCCACCAACCATCATTTGACACATTTCCCTCAAAACATGTCCTATCCATGTTCCTGTCTAAATATTTCATAAACGTCACGATAGTACTTGGCTCAACTACCTCCTCTGGCAGCTCGTTCCATACACCCACCACCATTTGTGTAAAGAAGTTACCACTAGGTTCCTATTAAACCTTCCCCCCCTCACCTTAAACCAATGTTCTCCAGTTCTCGATTCCCCTACTCTGGGCAAGAGGCTCTGTGCGCCCGATCTATTCCTCTCATGATTTTGCACCCTGTCCAGCTCACCTGCCCTTCATATGATAGTTGCTCCCCAATATTGCTGCCCTCTCCTTCAGAACACCCGTCATCATTGCCTCTGCTCTTACAATGTGCAACCAACACTAAAGTGTTGGAGGCTTGGGGGATGGAACCATTGACCAGTTACCTGGAACTCCGCTAGGAATAACCTGGATTCATCCGCCTGCTTTCTCCTGTAGGCATCGATCAGTTGTTCGGCAAGGATAGGCTCCACAGTAAGCAGCTGCTTCTCATCATCTGCAACAAGGTCAACGTTAGATGTTAAAACCAAGAGATATTCCCAGAGACAGGACTTAGTGCTGATACTCAAATAAAAATGAAGGGGGAAAATTGGGAACTGACCATGTCCAATAAGCTCCACCGATTCTTCGGGGTGTCTAATAAGGGCAAGAAAGAAACAGAATAGTCACCTATCACTGTCAGATCAAGGAGAAAGTACCATTAATAAATGTGATCAGAATTAATAACCAAAGTTATACTAATATTGTAACCATATAACAATTACAGCACGGAAATAGGCCATCTCGGTCCTTCTAGTCCATGCCGAACACTTATTCTCCCCTAGTCCCATCTACCTGCACTCAGACCATAACCCCCCATTCCTTTCCCGTCCATATACCTATCAAATATTAATATATTCATAATATATTAATTAATAATAATTATATATTTATTATTAAATAATATATTATTTGAGAAAACTCCAGATAAGACAAATTTACCTGCTTTCACTCAGAGCCATAGCCGTACAGCATGGAAACAGGCCCTTCGGCCCGCCTTGTCTATGCCAACTAAGTTGACATATTGGGTTAGACACAAAAAGTTGGAGTAACTCAGGCAGAATCTCTGGAGTAAAGGAATGGGTGATATTTTGGTTTGTGACCCTTCTTTTGACTCAGAGTCAGTGGGGAGGGAACTGAGGGATATGAAAAGGTAATTATAACAAATTAATGAAAGATATGCAAAAAAAACAGGTCAAAGCCAGCAAGGATGATCAAGAAAAGGTGGAGCCCACAATGGTTCATTGTTGGCTGTGGGGGACATGATAATGAATAATTAATTAATCGTTGAAAACATTAGCGACGCAATGGTGCTGGTTTCCGACGGGCACGGTGACGGACGCACCACACATTCCTGTCCTCCATGCAGCTGGCAATGAATAATAGGTGTGAAACTCAGCAGGAGGCCAATAAAACTAGGGTGGGGAGGGACAGAGAGAGAGAGGGGATGCAAGGGTTACTTGAAGTTAGAGAAATCAATATTCATACCGCAGGTGCCCAAGCGAATAAAGTTAATTTGCACAATCCACAAATGCACAGGCGGCATATTTTGCCTTTGTTTACAAAAACTAGTGCAAAGTCCAAAGTGCGGTCCACATGCTGGGAGTACTGGAGCAAGCTCAGGTATTTACACGTCTGTGGAAATGGCTTTCTTGGGAGACTGCAGATACCTCAGGATCTCAGATCTTGGATCGACCAGCCCTTGTTACGACACGATTCCCGTCCTCTGGCTGGCTACTTGCTCGCCTGTCACGGCATGCAGTACACGGCGGAGCCCAGCACACTCTTTGGCAAAATACCCCTCTGATATGCCATGCTGGTGGGTAAATACCCAGGGTCAAGGGGTAAATAACCAGTTTCAAGGGGGTAAATACCCAGGGTCAAGGGGGTAAATACCCAGGTCAGGGGGGTAAATACCCTGGGTCAGGGAGTTAGATATCCAGGGTCAAGGGGTAAATACCCAGGATCTATGGGTAAATACCCAGGGTCAGGGAGGTAAATACAAGGACCTTTGTGCTGTAAATGTAGTTCAGTGTTGGAAAGCATTTAATTCCACACCACTGATATCCCTGACCTTGACACCAGTGATCACCCCGAGGAATTACTCGGATGGTTTGGCCAAGTTGCAGTGAATGCATGCCAGAAGGAGGTACAGGTCTCCCACTGAACCATTGCATTGCCCTTGAAGACTCCTCAACAGTGAAGCAGCAACTGTGATCTCCATGTATTTGGATGCACTGTGGACTGCAATGTTGTCTGATTGTGGCTATTTTGGACTACCGTTATTGGTTTATTGATCATGATATATTTATACATGCATTATTGCATACATGTGTCTGTTGAGCTGCAGCAAATAAATACATCAATCATAGATAGGGTGAATGCATGCAGTCTTTTACCCAGACAAGGGCAATCAAGAACTAGCTTGGGCGAGTTGGGTTGAAAGGCCTTACCCCTGCTGCATGACTCCTTGACTATTATTGACCATTGTCAATATATATGACAAATCAAAACTCTTGACTCTTACTTGAATGGCATCATCCAGGAATTTCAAACTTGAAGTTCAACAGTAGAAGATACAGAGTTATAGAGGCATACAACGCAGAAACAGGCCCTTCAGACCAAATCCCCCATCACATATGCCCACGTTTACCCCAGATCCTTTCCAATCCAGATCCGTCTATTTTATTGATAGATTTATTTTTCCCACTCGTCCCCATTCTCCTGCCTTCTCCCCGTAAACTTGGAGACTTAGTAATCAATCAATCAGCATTTCAAAATAGACCCTCTCGAACTCTGCCTTATCAATATCCACTGACTTGGCCTCCACTGCCATCCGTGGCTATGAACGTCACAGATCCACCGCCCTCTAGCCAAAGACGTTCCTTCTCTACTCCTTTCTAAAGGAACGTCATTTTATTCCGAGGCTGTGCCATCTGGTCCTCGACTCTCCCACTAGTGGAAACATCCTCTCCACATCCATACTATCCACTGATTTTACGTGTAAGTCCAACCATTTTTAACTGAGCCAAGTACATACCTTGAAGATTTCCTCTGCAAGACGTATATTTTGTAGAGGACAATGGCCAGTGCTATAGTGGTAACAATGATCAGAAATGCCAGGAATCCAATTAATGCTTTGTCATTGTCTGTAATGTAAAATTCTACTATCAGTGACAGCAATGGAATATTTAATATATACTACACCAAGTGTGACCCGTCTCCTCAATGTGCGGTTGCGGGGGGGCGGCCTGCTGCGTCACACACACACACTAACCACCCCACACACAAACTAACCACCCCATTTGGTATTATATTAATATTATTCATTCGCTCATTTTACCCCATCCCCGCCCTATCCACTCATACATAGCCCCCAACTCACAGGCACATCTAGAGAGGGAGGGGGGACAGAGGGGCAGAGAGAGGGGCAGAGAGGAGGAGAGGGGCAGAAAGAGAGAGGGGGGACAGAGAGAGAGAGAGAGAGAGAAAGAGAAAGAGAGGGAGGGAGGGAGGAGAGAGGGAGAGGGGGAGAGGGAGAGGGGAGAGGGAGAGGGAGAGGGAGAGGGAGAGAGGAGAGGGGAGGGAGAGGGGGAGAGGGGGGGAGGTTGAAAGAGGAGGAAAGAGGTGGGGGAAGAGGGGGGAGAGGGGGGAGAGAAAAGAGGTTTCGGAGAGGTTTTGGCCTTTGCCAGTGGGGTGATCATGAAGGTGTACCCCGTCTCATTGGAAGTGCGGAGTGCAGACGGTAGGGCCCGACTCCGTCTCTGGGCTTTGTGGAGGGAGGTTGACTGAGTGTGGGCCCAGTCAGGGCTGCAATCACTGCAGATTCCCCGCTTAATGTCGGCGCTAAAGTGTTGCATTTCACCAGAATATAACAAATGTTTGAAATTGCAGAAGTAGGCCGTTTGGTCCTTGTGACCAAAGCTGCAATATTGTTTTAATTCCTATCTACACATTAACCTATTCATGAGTCGAGCAGCGATGGACATTTGAAAAGTAACATTGATGGAAGATTAAAATTAAGGCAAAGTGTGTAAGTGAGATGAAGAAATAATATATTTAAATGTGTTTACATAGATTAAATTGTACTATTTAACCTCCACACCGCTTTGATGTGACGACACCCAAGGAGGCACACGAACGTTCTGGAAAGATGAGCCGAGAGGCTCGCGGGAGTCGGAGGGTGACATCACTCGCAGTGCGTGGAACACACAGCGAGAAACCGGGGAGGGAGGGAGATGACGTCACTCGTGAGTGGGAGAGGAGGAAGGAAGGAAGGGGAGGGGTGGGGAGAGAAGAGAGGGAGGGAAGAGAGAGGGGTGGAGGGGAAAGAGGGGGGGGAGGAAGAGGAAGTGAAAGAGGGGGTGAAAGAGGGGAGGAAGAGGGGGAAAGGGTGGGAAAGAGGGGGAAATGGGGGGGAAGGAAGGGGGGGGGGAAGAAGAAGGGGGAGAGGAGGAAGGGAGCGGACAGCGGGGTGTGCTTCAACCAAAGGAATTCAGCAGCTTCAATCTGGAGCCCGGGTGGGGGGTTGGAGGGATTAGAGGGGTCGGAGGGTGACGTCAATTTTCATTGAAACAGTAATGACAAAAAAAATGCTGTCTTTGAAATTAAATGTTAAATGTTAGACCTACAGCGAAGTCTTTAAAGCAACATTAATGCATTAAAAAAATTCAAATTTAAAGCATAAAAAAGAGAAATTCAATCCGACTTTTATCTTTAAAGATGTGGAAGTCAGAAGCTAGAAGCTTTGTTCACATTTAGCTCGCAAAGTGGGAATGACCGTTGCGAATGTTCTGGAAAGATGAGCCAGGAGGCTCGTGGGAATCAGGGGATGACGTCATTATTTAAAAATTTTGAACATTTTGATGAATAACTCAAGAGTTAAAGCTGGAAATTTTCAGGTAAGCTGGTTTTTGACTTCACTGGATAAATCTCTACTGGAACATGTATTAATGTTACCGTCAGAGCGTCGTTTGTTCGAGCAGTATGATTATACGCACACACGTACGTGTACACACCCACACACCCACATCCAAGATCAGAGTTTTTATAGTTATAATAAGATACGAAAGATAAGATAAAATGTGTTTGCCTGGTAACTTTAAATTGCATACAGCAATTTTGCTAGAATTTTCATAGCAAAAGGATTTGAGTATAGGAGCAGGGAGGTTCTACTGCAGTTGTACAGGGTCTTGGTAGACTACACCTGGAGTATTGCATACAGTTTTGGTCTCCTAATCTGAGAAAAGACATTCTTGCCATAGAGGGAGTACAGAGAAGATTCACCAGACTGATTCCTGGGATGTCAGGACTTTCATATGAAGAAAGACTGGATAGACTCGGCTTGTACTTGCTAGAATTTAGAAGATTGAGGGGGGATCTTATAGAAACTTACAAAATTATTAAGGGGTTGGACAGGCTAGATGTAGGAAGATTGGTTCCGATGTTGGAGAAGTCCAGAATAAGGGGTCACAGTTTAAGGATAAGGGGGAAATCCTTTAAAACCAAGATGAAAAAAACATTTTTCACACAGAGAGTGGTGAATCTCTGGAATTATCTGCCACAGAGGGTAGTTGAGGCCAGTTCATTGGCTATATTTAAGAGGGAGTTAGATGTGGCCCTTGTGGCCAAGGGGATCAGGGGATATGGAGAGAAGGCAGGTACGGGATACTGAGATGGATGATCAGCCATGATCATACTCAAAGGGCCGAATGGCCTACTCCTGCACCTATTTTCTATCTTTCTATGTTTCTTACAAGATTCATTTGTGATAAGTTATGGATAACTTAGATAGTGTGGCACAGCGGTAGAGTTGCTGCCTTACAGCGCCAGAGACCTGGGGCCGATCCTGCCTACGGGTGCAGAGTTTGTACATTCTCCCCATAACTGCATGGGTTTTCTCAGAGAACTTTGGTTTCCTCCCAAAATCCGAAGACGTACAGGTTTGTAATTTCGGAAAATTGTCCCAAGTATGTATGATAGAACTAGTGCACAGGTTATTGCTGGTGGGTGTGGAGTCAGTGGGCCGAAGCATCTGTTTCCACGCTGTGTCACTGGAGAAAAAACTAAACTTTTGTGTAGAACATGGATAGATGACGTTTCACAGAGTGCTGTAGTAACTCAGCCAGTCAGGCAGCATCTCTGGAGAATATGGATAGGTGACGTTTTTAGGAACGGGACCCTTCAGGCTGTGATAGTGATGTACTTACAATCAGTTGTAATCGCTTTGACTTTAATTGAGGTGTTGCAAAAACCATTGCCAATAATCAACTGTAAAAGGAAAAACAGTTGTGTTAGTAAAATCTGACTATCGCACTCAAAAATTCTATCCCATCCGCATGTGAACTGAAATAAGTCTTCCCAATAACAAATTTCTGTTACCTGTGCATTATTGTATAAGGTTAGATAGTTCAGGTTTTTGAAACTGAAATTACAAGATGTATGATTGAATGGAGAATCCGCATTGTCTATGCGCGCCCAGTACCAAATACCATCAGCGTACCATTGGCTCCGATTTAGATTTTTACATTTCAAATCAATGGTATTGTGGCCACTCAAGACAGGCACTGCTTCATTTTCAAGTGTCTTTGGACCTATTAGAAAAAGGAGAATGTCAAAATCACAAACCAAGCAAGAAAATCCACACTTTTCTATTACTTTTAAATAAATATCTCATTGTTTAGTAGAGTTTAGTTTAGCGATATAGTGCAGAAACTGGCCTTATTTACAGTTTACTCTCAAACAATCTAAATTAATTGATATTTTAAAAATGTTCTGTCGAAATGTTTTGTCCCTCATCATGTAGCTATACAATGCGAATTTATTGATTGTATTCATATATTGTCTTTCTGCTGACTGCAAGAACTGTTCCAGAGCCGCTGTCTGAAAAAAGCTCAGAGAATTGCCAAGGACAAACTGCACCCCCTCCACATACACCTGGATCTCCTGCCATCAGGCAAGAGATAACGAAGCATCAAAGCCCGGACTACAAGACTGCTAAACAGCTTCCTCCCACAGGCTGTGAGGCTGCTAAACAGTCACTCTGTACTCACAGTCACTTGATTCTGCGGCTGGCACGGACACTTTAATAACTGGCACTGGCCACTCAAATCAGCTTCCCCTGACATTTTTATGATTGGTTTATTGTATTTTAACATTGTGTTTTACCTGCTTTTAACTATTTATATTGTTCCATCAGGGACTGGATTGTTTTTAGTGTTATTATGTGTGAAATGTTTTAAATTTCATGTGCGATGCTCCGCTATTCACTGGGAAACGTCTTTTCATTTTGCACTGTACAACTGTTGCTTGCAAGATGACAATAAAGGTTGATTGATTGACTGGATGACACCAAGCAAAAACGTGTCACTGTACTTCAGTACACATGACATTAAACTAAGCTGAACTAAACTTAATCATTTTCTAGGTGTGAAAAAGGCCGTGTAACAATTGATAAAGGAGTACAAGTTGAACACAATGGTTGTGTTTGACCCTTTGAGGCAGTGACAGTTTTACAATTGAACAGACCAGAAGTTTGGAGACAAGAGACAGAGACTCCCTCCATGTGTAGTGCTGTACTACATTGTACAAACACCTGTAAGTTCACAGGACATAGAACATAGGGACAGGCCCTTCAGACCACCACGTACGTTTTATTTTAGTTTAAAGTGCAGAAACAGGCCCTTTTATTTTAGTATAAGGTGCAGAAACAGGCCCTTTTGCCCATGCCCCATCCCCGCATATTAACATTACCCTGCACATACTAAGGACAATTTACATTTATACCGTCAATTTGCCTACATACCTGCATATCTTTGGAGTGTAGGAGGAAACCGAATATCTCGGAGAAAACCCACGCAGGTCACGGGGAGAACGTACAAACTCCGTACAGACAGCACCCATCGTCGGGATGGCACTCGGGTCTCTGGCGTTGCATTCAATGTAAGGCTGCAACTCTACCGCTGCGCCACCGTGCCGCCGTTTTCTCCAGGTGCTCCTGTTTCCTCCCACATCCCACAGACGTTCAGGTTTGTTGGTTAATTGGCTTCTGTACATTGTCCCTAGTGTGTAGGATAGAACTAGTGTACGGGTGATCACTGGCCGGCTGAAGGGCCTGTTTCCCTGCTGTTTATCCAAAATAAAATAAACTAATTTAAACTAAACTAAGCTGAACCCAACTGATAGCTGAGAACTGGGGTGAACTCATCAGAGACCAGCATCTATTAGAAGGAGTGCATCTCAATTTGTTTTCTGTGAACACCCTTCATTTCAGAACAACGCAACAAACTCGGGTGGCACGGTGGCACAGCGGTGGAGCAACAGCCTTACAGCACCAGAGACAAGGGTTCGGTACTGATTACGGGTGCAGTGTTTGTCTGTACGAAGTTTGTACATTCCCCCTGTGACCACATGGGTTTTCTCTGCGTTCTCTGGTTTCCTCCCACACTCCAAAGACATACAGGTTTGTATGTTTAATGGGCTTGGATTAAATGTAAAAAAAAAAAGAATTGTCCATGGTGTGTAGGGTAGTAATAATATTCGGGGATCACTGGTCAGTACGGCCTCGGTAAGTCGAAGGGCCTGTTTCCGCACTTAACTAAACTAAACTCAGGTTCTGGGAGCAGAATTAGACCATTCAGCCCCTCAGGTCTCCACCATTCAATCATAGAAACATAGAAAATGTTTAGGTGCAGGAGTAGGCAATTCGGCCCTTCGAACCGGCACCGCCATTCAATATGATCATGGCTGATCATCCAACTCAGTATCCTGTACCTGCCTTCTCTCCCTACCCCTTGATCCCTTTAGCCACAAGGGTCACATCTAACTCCCCCTCAAATATAGCCAATGAACTGGCCTCAACTACCTTCTGTGGCAGAGAATTCCAGAGATTCACCACTCTCTAAAAAATGTTTTTCTCATCTCAGTCCTAAAATATTTCCCCTTTATCCTTAAACTGTGACCCCTTGTTCTGGACTTCCCCAACATCAGGAGCAATCTTCCTGCATCTAGCCTGTCCAACCCCTTAAGAATTTTGTATGTTTCTATAAGATCGTCCCTCAATCTTTTAAATTCTAGCGAGTACAAACTGAGTCTATCCAGTCTTTCTTCATATAAAAGTCCTGACATCCCAGGAATCAGTCTGGTGAACCTTCTCTGTACTCTCTCTATAGCAAGAATGTTCTTCCTCAGATTTGGAGACCAAAACTGTACGCAATACTCCAGGTGTGGTCTCACCAAGACCCTGTACAACTGCAGTAGAACTTCCCTGCGCCTATACTCATGGCTGAGCTATCTCTCCCTCTCAACCCCATTCCCCTGCCCCCACTCCATAAGCCCTGACAGCCACATTAATCAAGAATCAATGTATCTCTGCCTTAAAAATACCCTATGACAGCATCCACAGCCGTCTGTGACAGTGAATTCCACAGATTCACCACCGTCAGACTAAAGAAATTCCTCCTCATCTCCTTTCTAAAGGTACATCCTTTTCTTGTGAGGCTGTGCCCTGTGATCCTAGACTCTCCCACTAGTGAAAATATCCTCTCCACATCCATTCTGTCAAAAGGCCCTGAAAAGGGAAGGTTTCAGAATTAAAGGACGTTCCTTTAGGAAGATGAAGAGGAATTTCTTTAGTCAGAAGGTGGTAAATCTGTGGAATTCTTTGCCACAGAAGGCTGTGGAGGCCAAGTCAATGGATATTTTTAAGGCAGAGATAGATAGATTTTACTTCGGAGCCACGTGAGTACGCATTGCGTATGACTGGCAGGGTGACGCGATTCTCCTGCCAGCAGTCAGACCTGAAGGTAAGTTTTTTAAACATTTTCCAGGTTTTATCTTCCTGCAGGAACCTCTACTTAGAGGTCCTGTAAAGCCCGGGGCGAGGTCCAGAGGACCCAGTCAAGGGAATACTGGTCACGACCTTGGGCATACCCGAAAACATCGGGGATACCCCCCGACATATCGCCGCTTTAAAGACCACGGAATGCGGGAGCGGGCGGCGGTGAATTCGCCTCTCGGGCCGCTGGCGTTGGAGCCAGCAGCTTCATACTGGTGCCGGTGGCACCTGGGGGGGAAACACAGCAGGGATACCCCGACACACAGCCGCTTGAAAGACCACGAAATATGTGCAGCGGGCGGCGGAGAAGTCGTCTCTCGGGCCGTTAGCATTGGAGCCAGCGGCTTCATACTGGTGCCAGTGGCACCTATACAGCGGGTATACCACCCGACAATGTATATCGCGGCTATCCCTTTCACAGGGACCGCGAGGATACCCAGCACGGCGGGGGGGAAGGCCCAACTACTAGGAAACCCCGGCTGCATACAATGACCTCGACACCAAGCTCGATGGGGGGTGGAGCGTTGCCCCTGCAGCAGAAGGTTTAAAACAGGACCTGCAGGTAAATTCTTTACTCTCAGGTTGTTTAGTTCTATTTCTGTGAGGATGTGTTACAGGAAAGGAACCATGGACTAAGTCCAAATGGAGACTGACTGCGGAGGATCGTGGGAGTGCGGGCAGTCAGCAGCGGTTGGCTACACCTGGATCACTAATCGATCATCAGTCTCCGACCTGGCAACTGCACAGTCGGAAAAGACACCTCAGACTGACGGGAAGGCCAAGCAAAGTTGGACAGGCCCGAAGACTCGGACAAGTCGGGCTGTGAAGACTCACCGCCAGCGGGAGCATTGTGATCGCATATCCCGCATGGAGCGGTTAATGGAGCAGATGCTCCAATGTGACATGCTCCGCTATATGGAGTCTAGTCACCTGGGATGCCCAAGGCAGCACCTTATTGAGGGCTGCATAATGCATCTCCCTCAACAGAGGGGAGCATTAGGAGTCACTTCTGGGCTGACTCTGAAGACAGCGGTTTGGCTGAAGATACCACAAGTGTGCAGGGGGTGCAGGAACAACACTACCAGCAGCAGGAGCTCGACGAGTGGCCTTCGGGTTCAGGAAGGTCACATCATCACAAAAGACTTCACATCTCCGACGGCAGCACCCCTACGCACCCACCAGCAAACCACGATACACTGAAGCTGGTGAAAGCTTGAAGGCCGTACAACCAGAACAAAGGTCTTTTTTAGGCCATAGCCCAGAACGGCCTTCCTGGAAGATGCGGCAACCCCGTACTCGAGCTCCTCTACCTCCCAGGAGCAGAAGTGCAAAATCATGCACACATGGTTGAGGCAGCTCCTGGGTCGGGTTGCATAAGTCCTCCCATTCGGATAAAGGTATGGAGCCACATCGATGATGTCTCTTGTCATGGATACAAGTTGGTAATACTCAAACTGATTGAATATTTACACTGGTTTGGGATAACATAAGATTAGTTTATACTGCACAACAGGTATGGTGGAGTTTGCCTTTCAAGGCAGGCTCACAATATGGGATGTGGACTTATCATTGTCAACAGCCTCAACCCGCATGTGCAGTATAGACATTTCTGAATAACTTCCATGTAATCATTTCCTCTCACAGGGTTGAAGATATTTGAAATTTAACTGGATGAGGCAATGCAAAATGGGCTGACTTCAATTTCCAGATTATTTACCAAATCACTATAATCCGTGCTTCGACTGCACAGAGCTAACAAATAAGTGGCATGGCCAATCTGGATGATATTGGACATACTGTATTTTACTAAATTAGCCTTATCAGCCACATAGCTATATTTGAGAAATTGAGGTTCTCACCCGTCCAGTTAAATTCAAATTAAGTTGATATCAACTGAAACTATTGATTATTGGGATACAATCAAGCCATTTATTTGTCTGGGATCAGCTCTGAGACAAAAGATTAGACCTCTGCTATTCTCAGCTGAAACTAACAAAGCCACAATGATGAACAAACAGTATTCAGCGTTGCTCCACTAAAAACCTCTCATCTGTAAATCTTCAGTCATTTCCAAAATGATGCTATTGCCCAAAGATGGGAAATCTACTAATACCATCTCTAGTTACGGAGGCAGATGGGATTAGCATGAGTTATCAAGTGTTCAGTCATGGTATCAACTGCCAATGGACACCAGTTGCATTCAGTGCATTAAAGGGCGTCTGGATAGGCATAACCTGCATGCACAAGTCCAAGGTGATACACTTTGGTGGTGGTATATGTTAATCACAAAGGTACAACCAAATCAAAGTATCCGGTGATAGTTTTACCAAACCACATTTAGCACTGGTGTATTATCATGCAAAATCAATGACAACACAGAATGAATGTGTGATCACAAAGTATTTAATGACATTGTGGATCAATGGAACACTAATGATTGAGATGCTTGCATCCAGGCACAATCAACAGTTGCAAAAAATACGAGGCATATTAGTGGCGAAGGGTGCATTCTCGCTACACAGGGAGGAATGTTCGTTATGTCTTCCTCCATTTGGCCTCAATAGACGGGTCTTGCAAAATTCAGCAAGACTCCCGCTTCCGGGTTTTCATAGTGCCTGCCTGGGTTATATACCCATGGTTCCCGCTGATGTGGGGAATGAGCATAAAGCCTTACATGGTTATCTCCGGATAAAAAAGATGCTGGTTCAGTTGTGATGTTGAAAACCATCCTCTGCATGATATAATCAATTCTTAGATTTACAGACTCGATGAGAAACCGGTTCCTGCGGCTCGGGTTGTCAAACCATAAGCATTAGGAGTGCCCACTGCAGATTGCAGGGATAGCACCAAATAGCAGCAAACGGCATGGTAGATGGGAAGTATTGTTTATTCTTCTTCACGTTTTACTCGGCACGGATGACTGACACATTAAAATTCAGTTTTATGGGATTATAACATTGTTAAAATTCCATTTACTGTGCCTGAAGTATCTCCTCATCATTTGGAAAATATAAACCACTCTTTCCGGTCTCACCCTCTGACGTCTAGATTATGAAGGGTAACGTGAACTAAAAACCTCCTAGGCCTAGGGACGCAGAGATATCGGTTGTTAACATTGTGCTACGTTACTTCGCCGATGGGCACCAGCAACATCCCTGTCCTTGATCTAACTTACGTACTAGTGGTTATGCCATGGCATTGAGTACAGCACTACGGGTCCAGTCATTGCTACACTGGATAGAATGATCATATCTGTGGCCTATAATAACATGTTTTGTTTATGATTAGTCAAGCAGAGTAGACAGGGACACAGATCAAACTAGATGTTGCATGGACCTTGGGTTGCGTGTGATCACGCATCTACACCAGTATGTCAAGGTCCCTAAGAGCCTCATAGACTCTGACTAGCAATATTGTTAGTTACATTTAACCTCATTAGAAGGAATCACTACGAACCTTCTCCAGAGGGTTAAATGGGTCTGGCATATACAGGAGTGTACATTGAAATTGAGTCTCACTCTACCAGGACCGCTATACCTCAGCAGCAGGGATGGACCACATCCTAGTGGCTGCAGGATGGTCAAACTATTAATCTGTACAAATATTCAGAGTAAACCCATTGCCAGATCGGGGTTATTTGCCAACTCTATGTTAGGTATGGTTCATATTTCCTCCAGGTTGAGGGAGGTTACGATTCCCACAATTGTTCATTAATAGCATCAACATGTCTATATCAATGTCATATCTGAATGCTATATTAATGTTCACTCATCATTGGCCCACTGATGCTGTGTATGACGCCTGGACTCGTTTCCACGGCATGAAATCACAGAGCTTTAAAATCTTCACATAGTCACTCATGTGACTCCGAAGTAAAATAGTAAGATTAAACGAGAACTTACCAGTTTGAAGTTTGATCTTTATTTTATGAGGAGTAACGTTGAGGGATTACGTGCCCTCCACGCCCACCCTCGATCATAAAGTTCAACTGGTATCCTATTTCTCTAATCTTACTATGTTCAGTTCATTTACTGTTATCTGTGATTTCACACCGCTGCTTTGAAGATTGACACGCATGCGTCCTGGCCGGTTCGTCACGTAATCCCTCAGCGTTACTCCTCATAAAATAAAGATCAAACTTCAAACTGGTAAGTTCTCGTTTAATCTTACTATTCTTGATTAGTACGGGTGTCAGGGGTTATGGGGAGAAGGCAGGAGAATGGGTTTAAAGGAGAGTTAGATCAGCCATGATTGAATTAGACAGAGTCACAGAGTTATACAATGGAAACGGGCCCTTCGGTCCAACTCATCCACACCAGCCAACAATATCCCAGCTACAATGGTTCCACTTGCCTGCATTTAGTCCATATCCCTCTAAACTTGACTTATCCATGTACCTGTCTAACTGTTTCTTAAACGATGGGATAGTCCCAGCCTCAAATACCTCCTCTGGCAGCTTGTTCCATACACCCATCACCCTTTGTGTTAAAAAGTTTCCCCTCGGATTCCTATTGAATCTTTTCCCCTTCACTTTAAACCCATGTTCACTCGTCCTCGATTCCCCTACTCTGGGCCAAAGTCTCTGTGCATCTACCCGATCTATTCCTCTCATGATTTTGTATACCTTTATAAGATCTTCCCTCATCCTGCTGCGCTCCATGGAATAGAGACCCAGCCTACTCAACCTCTCCCCACAGCTCACACCTTCTAGACCTGGCAACATTCTCGTAAATCCGATGGGCCGAATGGCCTAATTCTGCTCCCATCACTTGTGCAATTATAAACTTATGCACAATAAAACACTCTTGATTCTTGATGTTTGAGGGGAATAAGAAGTTGTGCTAATAACTGAGTTGCAATATTGATGCAGAGAAACAAATTCCTGTTGTTATTGGAATACTTACACCCTTCTTTAGTTTGACGTTTGATGGAGGCTTCCTGACTTGATTGATCAGATCCATTGCAGGCATTGTTGACAGCTTTAACATAAACTGTATAATTGGTGAATGGTTCCAGTTTAGTAAAGTTATGTGAGAAGTTGCCTTCGACAAGTTCAGGCGACTTCTTCTTTCCTGACACTAAAAAGAAAATGGAAAATGTCTTTGAATCACATTTACAAAACCTTAATATTGTTAAATATCATTTCTGGAGTGCCGTGACTTCACTTGCATCCAGGACCTTGGTGAACGCGTGCCAGTGAAGTCACCGGCAGCCCTTGCTGGTGCATGGCGTTCAGAGAGAAATCCAGCATCCCATTAGGACATAGAACAGTACTGCAGCCACAGCATGCTGCAGAGGCTGGTCTACACCAAAGATAGACACAAAGTGCTAGTGTAATTCTGCTGTTACTCCAACGCTTTGAGTCTATCATAGTACAGCACAGGAACAGGGCCTCCAGCCCAAAATGTCCATGCCAAACATGGTGCCAATTTAAACCCATAGGAAGGAACTGCAGATGCTGGTTTGAACCGAAGATAGACACAAAAAGCTGTAGTTACTCAGCAGGTCAGACAGCATCTCTAGAGACAAGGAATAGGTGACGTTTAGCATCTGAAGAAGGACCTCAACCTGAAATGTCACCTCTGAAGGCAGGAGGGTGGCAAATGTTTCAAGAAGGGCTGCAGGGAAAATGTTGGGAACTATAGGCTGGTGAGCTTAACATTTGTAGTTAGAAAGTTACTAGAGACTATTCTGAGGGATAGGATATACAGGCATTTAAACAGACAAGGGCTGATTAGGGACAGTCAGCATGGGTTTGTACGTGGGAGGTCGTGTCTCACAAATCAGATTTTTTGAAGACGTGAGCAAAAAGGTTGATGAGGGCAGAGCTGTAGATGTTGTGTACATGGACTTCAGCAAAATATTCAACAAGGTGTCACATGGTAGGCTGCTCTGAAGATCGCATGGGATCCAAGGATAGATAGCTGAATGGATAGTAAATTGGCTCCATGGAAGGAAGCAGAGGGTGATGGTGGAAGGTTGCTCCAATGGCTCAGAATCTCGACCCGCCCGACCCAGGGCCTTATTGTCTGGCACAAGGGATGCAGGAGCTAATCGACTTGATGCGGGGGGCCCAAACGCCGCTGGCTACGGGAGTCAAGATAGTCCCGTCAACGGAGGGCTCGAGGCCCCCGACTGCAGGAGCGCTAAGGGAAGAGATTTGAACTTGTTTTCGCCTTCCATCACAGTGAGGAATGTGGAGGAGTCACTGTGATGGATATTTATGTTAAAATGTGTTTTGTGTGTTCCGTTGCTTTTTATTTGTATGACAGACTTGGGAAATTAAATTCCTCGTATGTTGTAAAACATACTTGGTTAATAAAGTATTATTGTGATTGTCATTGGATACCAATGCAGGAACTGCTGTGACAAGTTCTGAGCTGACACAACCCATAATAAGACACAGAGTGCTGGAGTAACTCAGCAGGTCAGGCAGCATCTCTGGAGAACATGGAGAGGTGACGTTTCGAGTTACAATCTCTCTTCAGACTGAAAGTGGAGGTGGAGGGTGGGGTGGGGGGTAAACCAGCATCTGGAGTTCCTTCCTACCCAATCTAAAAATAACACACATTTATAGAAAAGTAGCACTTTGCAGAAACGCTCTTACCATTAATGGAAACATTGTATGTTAAGTCAGTATTTGTTTTATTCCATCTCACTACAATGGATGTATTACCAACATCATCTTCCAAAATAGTCGGCTTGTTTGGTACTGTAAAATGGAACACGTCCAGTATTAGTAAAAACAGTCGTACAATTATTTTGCCCACACTACTTTAAAAGTATTTGAACTCATTCCTTACTGAATCGCCTTGGTAGAGCTGTGACCTAAAGCTAAATAATAGTTAGCTCAAAGTCTGTTTCATCACGGGTTTGTGAAGGACAGAGGGAGCAGCACGGTGGTGCAGTGGTACCTGCTGCCTTACAGCTGAGTTGCTGCCTCACAGCTCCAGAGACCCAGGTTCGATGCTGATGATGGGTGCTTTCTGTACGGAGTTTGCATGTTCTCCCCGTGACCGCTTGTGTTTCTTTCGGGTGGTCTGATTTCCTCCCAAAGACTTCACATCCTAAAGATGTCAGGTTAATTGGTAGGTTAAATGGCCTCTGTAAATTGCCTCATGTGTGTAGGTGACTGATAGAATCTGGGAGTAAGCATGGGGGGTTGAGGACAACACAGACAGAATAACATTGGATTAGGTTCATGTAGGTTTAGCATAAATGGGTAGTTCACAGTCGGTGATGACCCTGGGCCAAAATGCATGCTTCAATGCGTAGTTTAGTGTAGTTTAGAAATACAGCGTGGAAACGTGCCCTTCTGCCCACAAGTCTGTGCCAACCAGCGATCACCCCCTACACTAGCACTATCCTACACGCTAAGGATAATTTACAGTTTTTACTGAAGCCAAATTAACTCACAAACACAGACATCTTTGGAGTGCGGGAGGAAACCGGAGCACCCGGGGAAAACCTATGCTGTCACAGGCAAAACGTACAAACTCTGTCCAGACAGCAGCAGTGGTCAGTATTGAACTAGGTTTGCTAGCACTGCAAGGCAGCAACTCTTCCTCTGCCCCACAGTGCTCTCTCATGCTGTATCTCTACTTTCTATCTTGATGCACAGATCTCAGTCATGTTGATGGACCGCCGTGTTGAATAACGGGCATGCAAATGTGGATGGTGAAGTTGGTGCACGAGAGGTTCAATCATGAGAGAGCATTGGCCTGGGACGAATGAAACATATGGGTGTGTAAAGTCCCGATAGATCTACATATGTTGTTGGGCCATGTACTGCTTACATTTAATGCAGTGTAGGATGGTGTGAGTGCACAGGTTAGGGTTGTAGCAGAATGCTTCAGAGCAGTTGCAGTTCAGTGTGTGAAGAACGGCTAACCAGCAGGAGAGTACAGAACCAGCTCCCAACATTGATTACAATGCTCAAGACGAACATGATAACTTTGTAAGTTTGAGGAGCACAATTAGGCCCTTCGACCCATTAAGTCTACTCAGGCATTCAATCATTGCTGATATATCTCTCCCCTCAACCACATTCTCCTGCCTTCTCCCCGTAACCCCTGATAACCCATACTAAACAACCATTGTCAATCGCAGCATTATGTCCCTGTTTTTGTATTCTGGCCTTCTTGAAATAAATGCTGATATTGCATTCGCCTTCCTTGCAAATGATTCCACGATAAACAAATCTCCTCTGCCTGCACGTGATTTATATCTCTCCATTCCCTGCATATCAATCTAAAGGCTCTTACACACCGCTATCGTATCTGCCTCCACAACCAGCCCTGGCTGCACGTTGCAGGCACTCACCATCCTTGACAATCTCCTTTAAACTTTGCCCCTCTCACCGTCACCCTGGTCTTTGATATTCCCACCCTGGGAAAAATGTTCTGACTGTCTACTCTATCTACACCCCTAATAATTGTATATACTTCAACCAGGTCTCCCCTCAGCTGCCTTTGCTCCAAAGAAAGCAATCCACATTTGTCTAACCATTCTCTCTAGTTGAAACCCTCTAATGCAGGCAGGTGTCTGGTAAACCTCCTCTGCCCACAGACAGGAAGTGTCACAGCTGGGGTCCTGGTGCCATCGCAACAACCTGGAGCTCAATGCTCTTAAGACAGTGGAATTGATTGTAGACTTTAGGAGAGCTCTCCCTTCCCTCACCCCACTCACCATCAACAACACCACAGTCACATCTGTGGAGTAATTTAAATTCCTTGGAACCATCATCTCCAGGGACCTTAAATAGGGGGTTGCCATCGACTCCACAGTCAACAAGGCCCAACAGAGGATGTACTTCCTGCAGCAGCTGAGGAAGCGCAATCTGCCACAGGCAATGATGGCCCAGTTTTATACTGCCATTATAGAGTCTGTCCTCACTTTCTCCATCATGGTCTGGTTTGGCTTAGCCACCAAGCACGACATCTGGAGGCTGCAGCCTTCCCTCCATTGATGAACTGTACACTACAAGGGCCAGGAAGCAAGCGGGCAAGATCATCTCTGACCCCTCTCACCCTGGCCACAAACTCTTTGAATCACTTCCCTCTGGAAGGCGACTCCGGACTGTCAAAGCCGCCACAGCCAGACGTAACAGCTTTTTTTCCACGAGTAGTTGCTCTACTCGACAGCCAAAAATCTGTTGCCTCCTTGTGCTCTGGTATTTTATTTCATTCTTCACATGTTTAAATTATAATGTTTTATTTTTAATTGTCTACAGTATATCGTGTTGTTACTTGCGAGCAAAGCACCAAAGCAAATTCCTTGCATGTATACATACTTGGCTGATAAAATGTATTCTATTCAATTCTGCACCCCTCTCCAATTTTTCCATGTACTTGAAACCCTCTAATTCAGGCCACATTCTGGTAAACTTCCTCGGCACCCTCTCCAAAGACCCCACATCCTTCCTATAATGGAGTATTCACCAATCCTCCACAGAGATTTGATCATTACATCCGTACCATCAATAATGAACTATCTTTTCTGAGAATGGAAAAAACCAAACCAATATCCTTTCATTTATCTGACAGCTTTCAGAGCAGAAGGCAGGAACAAGCAGCGGAGGCGGCACTGTGGCCAAGCGACTGTGGGTGCTGTCTGTACGGAGTTTGTACGTTCTCCCCGTGACTGCAAGGGTTTTCTCCAGGTGCTCCAGGTTCCTCCCACACCTCAAAGATGTCCAGGTTTGTAGGCCTCTGTAAGTTGTCTCTAAAGTGTGGGATAGAACTAGTGTATGAGGATCGCTGGTTGGCATGGCCTCGGTGGGCCGAAGGGCCTGTTTCTATGCTGAATCTCCAAACTAAACTCCACAAAACAAGTTTGCCTCAGCAATCAAATCGGTCAATGTTTTGCTTAACACAGTGTGCTCTGTAGATGGACTGTGTGGCAATGGTCATTGGTATAAGGGATTCAATGATTTCTGGGGACACTGAGGGTGGTTCTCGTAAGTGGTGTTATTTATGAGTTCAGGTATTGGTGTAGGGTGTGCAGCAGGGCACACTTGTCAAGAAGCTGACCATAGTCTTTTCAAAGCAAAATTTCAGCTGCATAAGAAGACAGAATGCACAGTGTAAATTTATCTTTGTCTTTGCTCCTTCTTTGAGGACCACTCAAAGAAACATAGATGCCTTGAGCTTTCCCAACAGGTATTGGCCACAAGAACATGGCCATTACAATCCAACCAATGCAAAGGTCCACCAAATCCAAAGGGAAAAGCTCTCTGCTCATCCTTGGACCAAAGTTCTTTGGAATTCTGATCATCATAAATCATTACAATCTTGGATGCCTACCTGGACGTTGTACTATCGGAGATGTCGGTATCAATTCTGTCCAATTGTTGGAATTACGGATTGTGACATTACATTCATGTTGAT
This sequence comes from Leucoraja erinaceus, assembly GCF_028641065.1. NCBI lineage: Eukaryota > Metazoa > Chordata > Chondrichthyes > Rajiformes > Rajidae > Leucoraja > Leucoraja erinaceus. The sequence continues at coordinate 60,466,257 of NC_073386.1, read as the reverse complement.
CACAAAGATTTGTAATATTGATACTTCGTCCATTCATTGAATAATTATTTGTTCCTGAAAGGCCAAATGAAACAAATGACAAAAATGCCAATCCATTTAAGAAATAATGACTCAAAATGCTGGAGTAACTCAGCAGGTCAGGCAGCATCTCTGGAGAACATGGATAGGTGACGTTTCAGAGAGTGTTGGAGTAACTCAGCGGGTCAGGCAGCATCTCTGGAGAACATGGATAAAACATGCAACCAACACCTGCAGTTCCCTCTTACACATTTGTGAACATAGATAGGTGACGTTTTGGATCGGGACCCTTCTTCACACTGATTGTGGTGGAACGGGGAGTGTTTAGTATATACGGGCAGGGGGGGCTTGATATGCAGACAGTTGGACAAATGCCAGCGATGAAAAGATAAAATGTGTGAGGTAAGGTCCTAAGCAGAATTAGGCCATTCGACATCGAGTCTACTTCGCCATTCAATCATGGCTGATCTATCTCTCCCTCCTCACCCCATTCTCCTGCCTTTTCTCCACAACCTCTGACACCCGTACTAATCAAAAATCTATCGATCTCTGTCTTAAAAATATCCACTGACTTGGTCTCCAAAGCCGTCTGTTTGCAAATAATTCCACTGATTCACCACACTCTGACGAAAGAAATTCCTCCTCATCTCCTCCCTAAAAGAACGTCCTTTAGTTCTGTATTAAGGATAGATCAGGTGTGAATTGTGAAGCCAGAGGAAGGAATTCTGGTTCAAGGGCATGGGGGGGGGGGGGGGGGGGGGGGGGGGGTTGGGGGGGGGGGGGGGGGGGGGGGGTGAAGTGAGTGAGAGAATATGTGTGTTCAGATGGGGCTGGTTGGGATGTTTGACCAGTTATCTAAAATTGGAGAATTCAATCTTCATACCATTGGGCTATAGGCTACACAAGCTACTCTCTGTTAATACATTTAAGTCTTTCTAGGCTACAATGTTATAATAATGTTGAGACTGAAGCACATAAATTGATCACACTGGAGGTATGTGCCACATGCATCTCTTCGCAGTCGGCACACCACATCTGATTCCAAGATGGCGCCCAACCCAGGTGACTGTTTGTGTGTTGGCCACAGAAGGAAATCTACCAACTCAAAGTACAACCACTCCACACTCTTAAACCTACACTGTAAAAGGCTTGATTGTAGTCATGTGTTGTCTTTCCGCTGACTGGAAAGCATGCAACAAAAGAGTTTAATAAGCAACTAAACTGCTCAAACTGAAATGACCCATATTTGCTCATCCTCATAGGCCTTTTTCCTCATTTAATTATTTACCCTCACCTCATCACAATCTTTGCATCAACTATTCCTTGTAGCACTGAGCTTACCCCTATTTGAATGAAGAAAACCCTCTTGAATTCTCTATTAGTATCTTCAGTGGCCTTGCATTGATCACCAATCATTTCTGTTTCATCACACGTGGAGAGGATGTTTCCACTAGTGGGAGAGTCGAGGATTAGAAGTCACAGCCTCAGAATTAAAGGACGTTCTTATAGGAAGGAGATGAGGAGGAATTTCTTCATTCAGAGGGTGGCGAATCTGTGGAATTCTTTGTGCTGTGGAGGCCATCAGTGGATATATTTAAGGCAGAGGTGGATAGATTCTTGATAAGTGTGGGTATCAGAGGTTATGGGGAGAAGGCAAGAGAATGGGTTTAAGAGGGAGAGATAGATCAGCCATGATTGAATGGTGGAGTAGACTTGATGGGCCGAATGGCCTAATTCTACTTGTAGCACTTATGACCTTACCTCACACATTTTATCTTTTCATCTCTGGCATTTGTCCAATTATCTGCATATCAAATAGGCCGACTTAATAGCTTAATTCTACTCCTGTCACTAATAACCCTATGACCTTATGACATGTGGATAAGTCTTCCCGGCATTTATCCCATCAGGTTTGTTCATTGTTTTACTACCTCCACCCTCAGCCTTCCCTTGTCAAGAGAAAAGCTGGACCAGTTTAATCCCTCTCAGTCCCTCCTTCTTCAAATCCTGAGACCACCCTTGAGAAGATATTTTGCAGCCTCTTCACTGTCCACAGATCTTTCTGATCAATTGATTTCAAAACTGTCCACTGTATTTCAGCATTATCAATGATTTAAACATTGACCAATACATGTTGAGCATAGAAGATGGGAGGTCATGTTGCAGTTGTATAAGATGTTGGAGAGGCATCATTTAAAGTTTTGTGTTCCGTTCTGGGCACCATGTTATATGAAAGATGTTGCCAAGCTGGATAGGGTTCAGCGAAGGTATACGAGGATGTTGCCAGGACCGGAGGATCTGAGCTGTCGGGAGAGGTCGAACAGGCTGGGACTCTATTCCTTGGAGCAAAGTAGTATGAGGCGTGATTTTATAGAGGTGTACAAAATCATGAGAGGAAGAGATCAGGTTCTCTTGCCCACAGTAGATGAATCGAGGACCAGAGGTTTAAGGTGAAGGGGAAAAGATTTAATAGGAATCTGAGGGGTAACTTTTTCACACAAAGGGTGGTGGGTGTATGGAACAAGCTGCCAGAGGAGGCCGTTGAGGCAGGGTCCCAACATTTAAGAAACAGTTAGACATGTACATGGATAGGACAGGTTTGGAGGGGTATGGGCCAAATGCGGGCAGGTGGGACGAGTGCAGCTGGGACATGTTGGCTGGTGTGGGCAAGTAGGGCTGAAGGCATATTAAGAAGCATATGCTTCTATGTTTATTACAGCTTCTCTGCGTTTCAACCCTGCCTTCCCAGAGAACAGACCAACAGCAGTCTGAAGATGGGTCTTGACTCAAAACGTCACCCATTTCTTCTCTCCAGAGATGCTGCCTGACCTGTTGAGTTACTCCAAAATGTTGTGCCAACCTTCAGCCCAGTAGCTTGGTTTGCTGACCGATGTTACAAATCACCAGTGCTTTGTTCGCAGACACAAAACCATTGCTATGCACATCGCTCAATGCTGTTGGTGTCTGTGGCAGGTTATCTTCCTGCTATAAGCAAGTTAAGCTGTTTAAGAACCGGGGTAACTAATTTATTGATAAATTTGCTTTCTTAAACTTTAACAAACATGTCGTAATATTAAAAGTTTTAATCTTTGTACGGTCGCAGAAGGAACTGTGCGATTGAACCTTTGTACATGAGGTGTAAAGATACCCTTGTCCCATCTACTACTTTGCCCATGCTTACCATCGTGGGGAAGATGAGTCCTGATCCATCGTGAGGATGCTGCTCATTGCTCAACTTCACTTCCTGACACAGCCCATAATCAAAGCGTACCCGGTAGGGCAAAGGCCTCAACCAGAAACGCCACAGAAATGCTGCCTGACCCATTCAGTTACTCCAGCACTTTGTTTCTATCTTTGAAATAATCCGTTTTATTACTTTAGCAACATATCCTTCCTATGTCACAGGAATTGTAGAGCCATGGAGTCATACAGTACGAAGCAGGCCTTTAGACCCAACTTGCTCATGTCAACCATGGTGTCCCATCTACGCTGGTCCCACCTGCCCATGTTTCCTAGCTTTATCTCTAAAATAAACTAAACAGAGAATGTGATGAATGTTATAAGAAGAGGAACTCCACTCCTTCAATGTCTGCAGTAAGATGCTGCATAAGTTCTACCAATCGGTGGTAGCCAGTGCCATCATCTTCACTGTCATGTGCTGGGGCAGCAGGGCGAAGGCTGCGGACACCAAGAGGATCAACAAGCTCATCAGGAAGGCAGGCTCCGTCCTGGAGGCGGAGTGGGATTCATGGGAGATGGAGGGGAGGATGCTCCTCAAACTGCAGAGCATCCTGGACAATACAGCTCACCCCTCCATGATCAACCTGAGGAGAGCCTTCAGCGCCAGACTGTTTCCACCAAGATGCAGGACTGAACGCCACAGGAGATCCTTCTTCCTTATGGCTATCAAACTGTACAACTCCTCCCCCTTCTATCGTGGGGTAGACTGACTCCCCTCCACCCCCAATCTTTGAACATTCCCAATCCTCTCCGCTCGCCACTTTAATTTCATGTTTCATGTATTTTGTGTTTTTGTGACCGTTGGCAGATCAATTTCCCTCCTGGGATAAATAAAATTCCATCGTATTGTATAATTACCTTTGTTCTGGGTACAATTCCAATGATATTCCACTTTGCATCTTTGTGAATCATTTTCTGGCACCACTGAGAACGTATGCGGATCGTTTTTATCTGGTTCAATGCTGAAAGAACCTTGAAAATAAATTATTCAAAAACAATGTTTACCTGATAAGTTTTCATTCATCACACTGAAAATGTACTAAAGCTCCACGTTCTGAAGATAGTGAACATTTGAATATAAAGGGATGAAAAAGGGTATTATTGTTTTTCTGCATCGTTGCAGCATATGTCCAATGTGTATTTTATTAAGGGCAGTTGGCAATACAAACAGGCATTCTAAAGTCTATCCCTTATATAAAAGTTCGAACATTGAACATACAACAGGGAAGCATCGGTACAGATTTGTTGGTCCACGCTGAGTGTGCTGAATATAAAACAGTACCGCACAGCAACAGGCCCTTCGGCCCACGATGTCTGTGCTTAACATGATGCCATGACTAACTCTTATCTGCCTGCATATAATCCCAATCCCACCATCGCCTGCTTATCCATGTGCCTATACAAATGTATCTTTAAATGCCACTATTGTATCTGCCTCCACTACCACCCCTGGCAGCACGTTCCAGGCACTTACCACGCTCTGTATAAAAAAACCTAGCCCCACACATCTCCTTTAAACTTTGCCACTCTCACCCTAAAGCTCTGCCCTCTCGTATTTTATTTTTCCATCCTGGGAAAAAGATTCTGACTGTCTACTCTATCGATGTTTCATAATTTTATATACTTACATCAAGCCTCGCTGTAACCTCTGTGTTCCAGAGAAAACAATCCAAATCTGTCTAACCTCTCCCTGTAGCTAATACTCCCTAATACAGGCAGCATCTTTCTCTGCACCCTCTCCAAAGTCTCCACATCCTTTCTATAATGGGCCACCAGAACTGCACGCAATACTCCAAACGTGGCCTGACCAAAGTCTGAAAAAGCTGCATCATGAATTCCAGACTCTTAAAGGCTTAAAGAAGAAGGGACCAATTTAAACTAATCCTATCTTCCTGCACATGGTCTGTATCTGTCCATCCATTGCCTGTTCATGTGTCTTTTAAATGTCGCTGCCATGTCTGCTTCAACTGACAGCACATTCCAGGCACCTACAACTTCCAGCAAACAAAAACTTGGCTCACAAATCTCCTTTAAACTTCCACCCTCTCATCCTAAAACTATATCCTCCAGTATTTTTACATTTCCTGGGGACAATACTAAATCTACCTCTATCTATGCCGCATAACATATTATGCTCCTGTCACATCTCCCCTTAGCCTCTAATGTTCCAGAGAAAACAATCTAAGTTTGTTCATCCACTCCTTGGAGGTAATACTCACAAATACAAGCAGTGTTCTGCCAAGATCTCTTCCACACCCTCTACAAAGCCTCCACACCCTTCCAGTAATGTGGTGACCAGAACTGCATAACATACCACGATTATTTTATACAGCTGCACCACCAGTTATAGTTATATTCAATTCCATAATCAATAAAGGCAAGAATGTTGTATGCTTTTACCACCCTATGTACTATTGTTACTGTTTTCAGTGAGCTGTGCACTTGAATCCCAAGATACCACCATATGTCATTGTTCCTAAAGGTCATGCCATGAACTGTGTACATATTTTACTTGGGCAGCTACAACCCAGAGGTATGTATATTGATTTCTCTAACTTCATTCCCTCTCTCTCCATCCCTTCCCCACTTTAGCCATCCTATTAATTTCACTCTTGTCCTGCTTAGTTACACTGTTTGTATCCACTCATTATCACACCTTCTCCACAACCAACAATGGACCATTGTGGGCTCCATCTTTCCTTGCACATCATTGCTGGCTTTCATTTGCTCTTTTCATACCTTTCATTAATTTGATCTTTATACCGTTTCATACCTCTAGTTTCCCTCTCCCCTGACTCTCAGTCTCGCCCCAAAACGTCACCTATTCCTTTTCACCAGAGGTGCTGCCTGACCTGCTGAGTTATTCCAGCATTTTGTGTCTGTTAACTGTGCATTTTCCTCTTGCGTTTGACCTCCCAAAGTGTGACACCTCACACCTGTCCAGGTTAAACACCACCAGCATTTCCCCGCCCACTCCCTCAAGTGTTCTACATCTTTCTGGGTCTTTTGACAACCTCCCTTGCAATGCACAACTCTGCCAACTTTTGACTGGTCTGTAAACTTATGAAACAGCCGGCCGAAATGACATCACACAATCTGAAGGACCAGTACTAATCTCTGGAGAACACCACAGGTTACAGACTTCCAGTCACAACCACTCTACTTCCATCGCCACCCCTGCCTTCCCTGGCCAAATCACTTTTGAACTTTGAACTTGGGGATGTTATTTTGAATTAGGTGGAACATATTGAGTCACACAACACTTACCCTTTTCTGGGTTGGTCATTATTGATGTGTTATTGCAAGGTATGGTGCAATTCATGGCGAATATGGATGTTTCATAGTTGGTACAGGAGTTAAGACCCTTTACTTCTACCAAGCATTCCTTTGGAGTCGTATTACATAGGAACACATGACGATTGGTATTGTTGGGATCAGTGAACACCTTCACAGTAATGTTGAAATTATCATTGATATTGGATGTTATCTTCAGAGTGAAAGATGTATCCCACACACTAGCTACAGTGCAAGAAAGATTATAATCCTCTGAAAGAAAAATATGAGAAGTTTTCTTTAGGACAACTCAACAAATTTTGGTCAACAAAATATCGTTCTATATATAATAGTCCTGAATAGTTTCTCATTACATAGAGTTACAAAAAACCTTTTTAAACAATGAGTTAACAACAGCCTGCATGGTTAGGCAACAATAAAGGTTTGCTAGGGTGATACGTGTGGGTTTAAACTAAATAGTGGCGGCGGGGGGGGGAGGGGGGGGGGGAGGGATTGACTAATTGGGATTATAAAGATGGAGTTGAAGGGGAAGTGAGTACAGGAAAAGTTACAAAAGACTCGAATTAATGGGAAGGAAAGTTCGAGAAAGGATAAGAGAGTAAGGTTAGGGCCAATTGTGAGTGGTGCGAGAGGGGAGGTGAATACGGAGATCAAAGTGTTGTAAATGAATGCAATTATTAATATGAATATTGAAATAAATAAAGTGGACGAGCTTGAGGCTGAGTTAGAAATTGGCAAGTATGATGTGGGAATTGCAGAGACATGGCTGCAAGAGGGCAGGGAACTGAGTATTCAAGGGTATACCTCCTATCGAAAAGACAGACAGGTGGGCAAAGGGGGTGAGGTAGCTCTGATGGTGAGCAATGAAATTCAGTCCCTTGCAAGGGGTGACATTGAAACAGGAGATGTGGAGTCAGTATGGATAGAACTAAGGAATAGTAAGGGTAAAAAGACCCTAATGGGACTTATCTACAGGCCCACAAACAGTAGCCTGGATATAGGGTGCAAGTTGAATCAAGAGTTAAGATTGGCATGTTGCAAAGGTATTGATATGGTAGTTATGTGTGATTTGAACATGTAGGTAGACTGTGAAAATCAGGTTGGTTCTGGACCCCAAGAAAGGGACTTTGTGGAGTGCCTTCATGATGGATTCATAGAGCAGCTTGTATTGGAGCCTACCAGGGAGAAGGCAATTCTGGATTTAGTGTTATGTAATGAACAGGATTTGATAAAGAAACTTAACATTAAGGAGGCATTAGGTAGTGACCATAATAAGGTCAAATTTAATCTACAATTGGAAAGGGAGAAGGGTAAATCGGAGTTGTCAGTGTTACAGTTGAATAAAGGGGACTATGGAGCCATTGAGGGTGGAGCTGGCCAAAGTTGACTGGAAAGATACCCTAGCAGGGATGACAGTGGAACAACAATGGCAGGTATTTCTGGGAATAATACAGAAGGTGCAGGATCAGTTCATTCCAAAGAGGAAGAAAGATTCCAAGGGGAGTAAGGGGTGACCGTGGCTGACAAGGGAAGTCAGGGACAGTATGAAAATAAAAGAGAAGTACAACGTAGCAAAGATGAGCGGGAAGCAAGAGGATTGGGTAATGTTTAAAGAGCAACAGAAGATAACTAAAAAGGCAATATGGGGAGAAAAGATGAGGTACGAAGGTAAGCTAGCCAAGAATATAAAGCAGGATAGTAAAAGCTTCTTTAGGTATTTGAAGAGGAAAGAAATTAGTAAAGACCAAAGTTGGTCCCTTGAAGACTTAAAAAGGAGAATTTATTATCGGGAACAAAGAAATGGCAGATGAACAGGTCTTTACTAAGGAGGACACAAACAATCTTCCTGATGTACTAGTGGCCAGAGGATCTGGGGTGACAGAGGAATTGAAGGAAATTCACATTAGGCAGGAAATGGTGTTGGGTAGACTAATGGGACTGAAGGCTGATAAATCCCCAGGGCCTGATGGTCTGCATCCCAGGGTACTTAAGGAAGTTGCTCGAGAAATCGTGGGTGCATTGGTGATCATTTTTCTATGTTCTATATTTTCAGGATCAGTTCGTGTGGATTCCAGCGTAGCTTTATCCCACTTGTTAAGAAAGGTGGGAGAGAGAAAACAGGGAATTATAGACTAGTTAGCCTGATATCAGTGGTTGGGAAGACGCTGGAGTCAATTATAAAATACTCCAGCGGCACATTTGGATAGCAGTAACAGGATCGGTCCGAATCAGCGTGGGTTTGCAAAGGGGAAATCATGCTTGACTAATCTTCTGGAATTTTTTGAGGATGTAACTAGGAAAATGGACAAGGGAGAGCCAGTGGATGTAGTGTACCTGGACTTTCAGAAAGCATTTGATATGGTCCCACATAGGAGATTAGTGGGCAAAATTGGAGCACATGGTATTGGGGGTAGGGTGCTGACATGGATAGAAAATTGGTTGGCAGACAGGAAACAAAGAGTAGGGATTAACTGGTCCCTTTCCGAATGGCAGGCAGTGACTAGTGGGGTACCGCAAGGATCGGTGCTGGGACCGCAGATATTTACAAAACACATCAATAATTTAGATGAAGGGATTCAAAGTAACATTAGCAAATTTGCAGATGACACAAAGCTGGGTGGCAGTGGAAACTGTGAGGAGGATCTGGGGGTCCTAGTTCATCAGTCAATGAAAGTAAGCATGTAGTTACAGAAGGCAATGAAGAACGCGAATGGCATGTTGGTCTTTATAACAAGAGTAGTTGAGTATAGGAGCAAAGAGGTCCATCTGCAGTTGTACAAGGCCCTAGTGAGACCACACCTGGAGTATTGTGTGCAGTTTTGGTCCACTAATTTGAGGAAGGACATTTTTGCTATTGAGGGAGTGCAGCGTAGGTTTACAAGGTTAATTCCCGGGATGGCGGGACGGTCATATGCTGAGAGAATGGAGCGGCTGGGCTTGTATACTCTGGAGTTTAGAAGGATGAGGGGATCTTATTAAAACCTATGTTTATTAAGGGTTTGGACACGCTAGAAGCAGTTCCCGATTTTGGGGGAGTCCAGAACCAGGGGCCACAGTTTAAGAATAAGGGGTAATCCAAGAGACGAGGAAACACTTTTTCTCACAGAGAGTTGTGAGTCTGTGGAATTCTCTGCCTCAGAGGCTGATGCTCTGGTTACTTTCAAGAGAGAGCTAGATAGGGCTCTTAAATCGTGGAGTCAAGGGATATGGGGTGAAGGCAGGAACGGGGTACTGATTGGTGGATGATCAACCATGATCACATTGAATGGTGGTGCTGACCCGAGTGGCTGAAAGGCTTAATCCTGCACCCATTGTCTATTGTCTATTGTCATCCAGCTGGTATCTAAGAGGAGGTTCCAGCCAGTGATGTTCACAATCCACCAATAAAATATGCTGCTAAAATAAGGGCCAAATGATTAATGGCTACGTTTCTGACAAAAAGGAACGGAGGTGGAATTTTTTTCGACTTGGTTACTTGTAGTTCAGCTGTCCTTGTACACAAATGTTCCCTAAGAGCCCTCTTTGGACACCACGGTGTGCAGTGGTAGGAGCTGCTGCCTTATACTGCCAGAGACCCGGGTTGGGTCCTGACCATGGGTGCTGTCTATACGAAGTTTACATGGTCACCCTATGACTGCATGGATTTCCTCCGGGTGCTCCGGTTTCCTCCCACATCCCAATGATGTAGGCAGGAAAATGTCATGATTTCCTGCACAAATCCTTTCAATGAGACCATGGTTAATAATCCCCATTTTCAAAACCTGGGAGCATCAGGGGATGTGGGGACAAGGCAGGAACGGGGTACTGATTGTGGATGATCAGCCATGATCACATTGAATGGCGGTGCTGGCTCGAAGGGCCAAATGGCCTACTCCTGCACCTATTGTCTATTATCACACATAAAATGGCATTTTAATTAAATGTTTGAATGTCAACTTTAAATGTTTTCAGAAACTGTTTTGTACGTGGGTGGTCGTGTCTTACAAATCTGATTGAATTTTTTGAAGATGAAGGCAGAGCTGTAGATGTTGTATATATGGACCAGCAAAGCATTCAACAAGGTGCCGCAACAAGGCGGTAGGCTGCTCTGAAAGGTTAAATCGCTTGGGATCCAAGGAGAGAGAGCTGAATGGATAGAAAATTGGCTTCATGGAAGGGTGCAGAGGGTGATGGTAAAAGCTTGCTTCTCGGACTGGAGACCTGTAACTAGTGGTGTGCCTCAGGGTTTGGTGCTGGGTCCGTGACTTTTTGTCATCTATATCCCATATCAATGATTTGGATGAGACCATACAGGCAAGATTAGCAAGTTTGCTGATGATACACAAGTGAGTGGTTTTGCAGACAGTGAAGATGGTTGTAAAAGATTGCAGCAGGATCTGGATCGATTGGCCAGGTGGGCGGAGGAATGGTGATTTAATTTAATACAGAGAAAGGGTGCTGTTGCATTTTGGGACGTCTAACATGGGCAGGGCCTACACAATGAATGGTAGGCCTCTGGGAAGTGATCTAGGAGTGCAAGTGCATGGTTCCTTCAATCATGTTGCAGTTGCATGAAACATTGGTGAAGCTGCATTTAGATTATTGTGCAAAGTTCTGGGCACCATGTTACAGGGAAGAGGTTGTTAAGCTGGAAAGGGTTCAGAGATGATTCATGAGGATGCTGCCAGGACTAGAGTGCCTGAGCTATAGGGAGAGGTTGAGATGGCTGGGACACTATTCCTTGGAGTGCAGGAGGATGAGGTGTGATATTAAGGAGGTGTATAAAATCAGAATCGAGGACCAGAGAACAGAGGTAGTATAGGGTGAAGGGGAAAAGATTTAATACGGATCAGAGAGGTAGCTGTTTCATACAGTGGGTGGTGGGTGTATGAAACAAGCTGCCAGGGGAGGTAGTTGAGGCTGGGACTATCGCAATATTTAAGAAATTGCTGGACACTTACATGGATTGGACAGGTTTGGAGGGATATGTACCAAACCCGGGCAGGTGGGACTAGTGAAGCTGGGACATTGTTGGTCAGTTTGAGCAGGTTGGGCTGAAGGGCCTGTGTCCACACTGTACCACTCTATGATTCAATTACTCTATTCGTATTAGCAATAAAGATGCCAGTTTATAATGGACAAAGCATGATGTGCCAGTTGATATTATAGGTTAGCATCATCAATTAAAAATCACTGCAAACAAACGTTTTATGATCTGAACCATCAATGTTTTTTGTACACAAAATGGTGCCGGTGTACAGCATTAATAAACATACGTATCGCGTGGCTAGAGAACAAAATAACGACATTTAACTTTTTGGCGGTGCTGATGTGCCATTCCATCACTAGATAAAGTAGAGAGATCCCCAATGAATAATTTCCAATTATAGTCATAGAGTGATACAGTGTGGAACTAGGCCCTCGGACCCAACTTGCCGACACCAGCCAACAATGTCCCATCTACACTAGTCCCACCTGCCTGCGCTTGATCCATATCCTTTGAAACCTGTCCTATCCATGTACCTGTCTAACTGTTTCTTAAAAATTGTGATAGTCCCAGCCTCAACTACCTCCTCTGGCAGCTTGTTCCATACACCCACCACCCTTTGTGTGAAAAATTTACCCCTCAGATTCCAATTGAACCTTTTCCCCTTCACCTTAAACCTATGCTCTCTGGTCCTCGATTCCCCTACTCCGGGCAAAAGACTTTGTGCACCTACCCGATCTATTCCTCTCATGATTTTATACACCTCTATAAGAAATCACCCCTCATCCACCTGCGCTCCACGAATAGACACCCAGCATGCATCAAAACCAATGACCTCTGATCCTCGATTCACCCACTCAGGGTAAGAGACTTTGTGCATCTACCCGACCTATTTCTCTCATGATTTCAGACATTCGATTGAATTGATCAATTGTGTGCATTGTTTAAAACGTTTTCTTACCACAGTTCTGATCATTAGGTTCTGTCGAAGCTGGAATTAAGAACAGAATACAGTCTGTTACAGATTTGAATTAACCATATAACCATATAACAATTACAGCACGGAATCAGGCCATCTCGTCCCTACAAGTCCGTGCCGAACAATTATTTTCCCTTAGTCCCACCTGCCTGCACTCATACCATAACCCTCCATTCCCTTCTCATCCATATGCCTATCCAATTTATTTTTAAATGATACCAACGAACCTGCCTCTACTACTTCCACTGGAAGCTCATTCCACACCGCTACCACTCTCCGAGTAAAGAAGTTCCCCCTCATGTTACCCCTAAACTTCTGTCCCTTAATTCTAAAGTCATGTCCTCTTGTTTGAATCTTCCCTATTCTCAATGGGAAAAGCTGGTCCACATCAACTCTGTCTATCCCTCTCATCATTTTAAAAACCTCTATCAAGTCCCCCCTTAACCTTCTGCGCTCCAGAGAATAAAGCCCTAACTTGTTCAACCTTTCTCTGTAACTTAGTTGCTGAAACCCAGGCAACATTCTAGTAAATCTCCTCTGTACTCTCTCTATTTTGTTGACATCCTTCCTATAATTGGGCGACCAAAATTGTACACCATACTCCAGATTTGGTCTCACCAATGCCTTGTACAATTTTAACATTACATCCCAACTTCTATATTCAAATTCTTAACTTTCAAACCTAAATTACACTTTTGGCACTTTAAATGCAAAAATAATCCAGCCAATTACTCTCAATAGGGCATAGTTTGAAAAGTAGTAAATTGGAATAAACATGTTTGGGCTTACAATCATTGGTAGGTTGTTTAGAATGTTCTAACATGTTATGGACTATCCTTGGGTTAGAGCTGAGGAGATGGGAGGTGTGGTGGGAAGTGGTCCCAGGGGTAGTTAGTATGGCAGCCACATATACTGCACTATGGAATCATGCAATTCACTTCTTACCTTCCTTGTATCTGGAGCTAGATAAAAGCTTCACTAACCAAGCATTTGAATTTTACCTGCTTACATAAGTTCTGGCTTTATTTCTCTACCAGAAGAATAATTTATCCTTCGCTGCCAATGGAACTGTGATTCATTTTTATCCTCCAAATCCAATCACTCACTGGTTTAACGGCACAACGGTCAGAATGCAAGGCAACGACCACAGGAAGTATTGAATGCTCATGGAAATTTTACACAAAGTGTTGGAGTAGCACAGTGGGTCAGGCAGCATCTCTGGAGAACATGGATAGGTGATGTTTCACAGAGTGCTGGAGTAACTCAGCGGGTCAGGCAGCATCTCTGGAGAACATGGATAGGTGACGTTAAAGGTCGGGACCCTTCCTCACGAACCTTCACCTATCCATGTTCTTCAGGGATGCTGCCTGACCGGCTGTGTTACTCCAGCACTTTTTGTCTTTTTGTGCACATATTTTGCAGTTCTGTGTTTCTCTGGGTTTTTTTACGAGTAAGTTTCCATTGACAAAATCAACCTGCGTCTGGAGAAGGGTCTTGACTTGAAAGGTCACCCATTCCTTCTCTCCTGTCATGCTGCCTGACCCGCTGAGTTACTCCTGCATTTTTGTGTCTACCAACAATCTCAAACTGAAGTCTTCATTTGTCCTTTATTCTGTCAATGCTGCTTGCAGGTGCGAGAGATGTTAGCAAGAAGAAAGGTTCTCTGCATTAGTCAATGACCGGACAGGAGTGCAAATGGTTTGATAGACATACTTTGGACTGCTGTGCTAGGAGTGGATCCAGTAGGCACTGCGGTGCTGTTGTAGGTGGCTGTTGTGTTACCTGTGCCTGCAGAAAGATCAAAGTCAATAAGTGAAAGTGCACATATCTGACACACCAGCTACCATTCCACACCCTAATAGGTTGGCAACATGCAATGAAGTGGAACATTCAAAATCAGCCTGCTGGGCCACAACATCTCAGCTTGGCAGCAGAGAAAGGCAGTATTTTAACTTCAAACCGAAAATGCGATCAAAACCAATTTGCTTGCGGACTGGCATATTACACCCTTAAAAGAAGCAACTGCAAGTGACAAATATCAGTTGTGTCATTCCGATAGTGACCATTTCCCCGGGCAACAATAGGAGTAGTAATTTACGCACCTCATCTCTAAACTTCTTGTTTCTGGATTTTGGTGAAATCTCTGAACCTCCTTCAAACCAACCTCCCTTCCATTGACTCCACTTACACCTCACGCTGCCTCGGCAAGGCCAGCAGCATCATCATGACCAGTCTCACCCTGGCCACTCCCTCTTCTCCCCTCTCCCATCATTCAAAAGGTAAAGAAGTGTGAACACGCACACCTCCAGATTCTGGGACAGTTGCTTCCCAGCTGGTATCAAGCAACTGAATCATCCTACCTCAACCAGAGAGCAGTGCTACTGTCTACCTCATTGGTGACCCCCGGACTATCCTTGATCGGACTTTGCTGGCTTTATCTTGCACTAAACGTTATTCACTTATCATGTATCTATACATTGTAAATAGCTTGATTGTAATTGTGTATTGTCTTCCTACTGACTGGTTAGCATGCAACAAAAGCTTTTCACTGTACCTCTGTACACGTGACAATAAACTAAACTGAAATTATGCCGCAACATAACGGCATTTTGCATGCTGTTCCCAGCACACAATCTACTACCATCCTATTCAATCTCTCTACTCTTCTAAATCTCTCTTCCACCTTTAAGTATAGCACCATTTCTTAATGCTTCAATGATCGGGCTTCTGAACAGTCCGTCCACAAGCTAGGGTACCGTCCAATTCAACTCTACCCCGTTGATGACATTGGATTTTGTCTCTGGAACCGATGTGCTACAATGCTGACAACTATATTCTGCACTCTGTATCTTCCCCTTTGCTCTACATATTGAACTTGAGTTTGAACAGATTGTATCTATGTGTGGAATATCTGTAATGTTTGTTTAACATGTAAATCAAAGCTTTTTATTTTACCTCAGAACATGTGATACTAATAAACCTAAATCTACTTATCCTAGGTGTCAACAGATCCTCGAAATCCACACCCTCTGGTCTAAAGAAACAACAAAGTGTTGATGTGTAGGAAGGAACTGCAGATGCCGGTTTAAACTGAAGGTAGATACAAAAAGTTGGAGTAACACAGCAAGACAGGCAGCATCTCTGGAGAGAAGGAATAGGTGATGGTTCGGGTCGAATGCGGCCCGTAACCCAAAATCTTCCGGCCCGCGGCTTATTTTTTTATCCAGTAATAATCCGGCCTGCAGACTTCCATCATCTCTGGATCCTCCCGGGCACGAGGCCGCGGCACCGTGGCGCACTGACGCAATTTCTGTACAGCACAGTTCAATGGCTCTATTCTGATCCCTCAATGGGTGCTTCAATTGAATTGATGAGCACTATAATACCAATCATTTACCATGAACATAACAAGAGGATGCTTCATACCAATAAAAGGTCCCGTGCTAGATAGAGAGATGTGAACACCATCAAAACAACAGCCAGGCAATGTTATAGCCGTGTCCCACGGTGCGAGTTCATTCCAAGAGCTCTCCCGAATTTAAAAAAAAATCAAACGTGGTAAGCACGAGAATAAACGTAGCGGGTACGTCGGAGCTCGGGGACGCCTCTTAGCGCTAACGGCAGGTACTCGGGAAGACTTGTGGAGAGTTTTCAACATGATGAAAAATGTCCATTTCCCGAGTGCCGACGAGCGGCCATTACCGTAAATCTCAGAGTTCGAATCAGGGCAAACTCGGGAGAACTCTTGGAATTAACTCGTACCGTGGGACAGGGCGTTATGAGTGTTTGAGCTGATTTAAATTCCTCGAGGAGTGAAACGTAGAAACATAGAAAATAGATGCAGGAGTAGGCCGTTCAGCCCTTTGAACCATCCCAAATCAGTACCCCGTTCCTGCATTCTCCCCATATCCCTTGATTCTGTGACCCCCAATAGCTAAATCCAAGTCACTCTTGCACACTTGAACACAACGTTGCTGCCAAGGTCAGAGTTCTTTGTGGACATACGTGAGCTAGTTGTGTTCACTGCTGAAGCTGTGCTGGAGGGTGCGTGAGTAGTGCGATCTGCTGGAAGAAACAAAAACAGTGAGCAGAAATACAAGCCACCGATATAAACTCTCTCCCACACACACATTCCACTCTGGGGTGACCAGAGTGCCTCATGCGGTCTGAGCTACCACTGGTGCTGGACCGCGAATGCTGGAGATGACCCAGGGATGTTTCTTAGGGAGCATGCAACAGGGAATGGGCACCTTGCAGCTCAACAGCATGCAGCAAGGGAGAAAATGGATGACCACACCGAGTAGGCAGGTAATCCAGCAGATCCCCGGAGAACAACTGGCTCAAGACTCAGGAGTCCAGGCAAGAGCATTTTAGTGTCATTTGCCCCAAAACAGAACAATTAAATTCTTACTTGCAGCAGCACAACAGATATATAAACATAGTATTCTGGAAAACCCATAATTAACAGCAAAAAATGTTCAGAATATAATTTTTTAAACAGACAAATAAATAGACAATATTTGTACAAAGTCAAAATGTAATGCCCCCAAGTAGTTTGGAGTCTATTTGGAGGTTGTAGTTTTTAATATTACAATTTGACTCTAATAAGAAGTGAAGCCAGAACACCACGACAATAAACCATGACTTGAATCATTATCCCTGGAACATGGGGGTTGAGGGGAGACCTGATGGGAGTATATAAAATGATGAGGGGCACAGATAGGGTCAACAATCAGAACCTCTTCCCAGGAGAAGACTAGAGGCCATAGGTTAAGCTTAAAGGGGTGGTTTGCAGGAGATATGCGGGGCAAGTTTATTTATGCAGAGGCAGATACAACAGTGGCATTTAAGAGATTTTAGACAGGCACATGGTTATACAGGGAATGGAGGGATATGGACCATCTGCAGAGCTGTTCTTGGTGTCATGTTCAGTACAGACATTCTGGGCTGCGGAGCCTGTTCTGGTGTTGTACTGTTTATGGGTGGTTCGACTTCAAGGGGAGGACCTTGGCAGAGACAGACACCAAGTGTTGGAGTAACTCATCGGGTCAGGCAGCATCTCTGGAGAACATGGACAGGTGACGTTTCACAAAGTGCTGGAGTAACTCAGCGGGTCAGGCAGCATCTGTGGAGAACATGGATAGGTGACATTTCACAGAGTGCTGGAGTAACTCAGCGGGTCAGGCAGCATTTCTAGAGAAAAAGGGTGGGTGACCTTTCGGGTCAGAAACCTTTTTCAGACTGAAGACCGAAATGTCAACCACCTTTTTTCTACAGAGATGCTGCCCGTCCTCCTGAGTTCCTCCAGCACTTTGTGTCTACCTTGAGACTATGTCGCAAGATCTCAGTACAGTGATCTCTGGATGAATGGCTGTACCTCACAGCAGTAGTACAGAAACAGTAGCCATGATCGAAGGGCCGAATGGCCTACTCCTGCACCTATGTTTCTATGGTTACAGTGAGTGAATGGTTGGAGGGATGGTGCAGGAACGTGGAGCAGCATGGGGAAGGAAAGACAGACACGCACACCATGATCGCTTCCCAATTGGGCAGAGATGACTATCTCGGTGGGCGGGTGAGAAACTGCCCAGAGGTTCTGAACGAGAGAAGCAGAACTGAAAACGTTAGGCTGATAACTAGCGAGAAAGGTTTGTCAATGAGATTGTTGAACAGTACAGCACAGGAACAGGCACTCTGGCCCACAATGTCCGTGTCAACATGACGGTATAGTCTGAAACGTGTGAACTATAACGCAATTAAGTGGGAGAGTCTAGGACCAGAGGTCGTAGCCTCAGAATTAAAAGATGTTCATTTAGGATGGGGATGAAGAGGAATTTCTTCAGTCAGAGGGTGGTGAATCTGGAATTCATTGCCACAGAAGGGAGTGGAGGCCAAGTCAATGGATATCTTAATGGCAGAGATAAATAGATTCTTGATTAGTACGGGTGTCAGGGGTTTTAACGAGATGGCAGGAGAATGGAGTTAAGAAGGATAGATAGATCAGCCATGATTGAATGGCAGAGTAGACTTAATGGGCTGAATTGCCTGATTCTTGCTCCTATCACTTATGAACATGAATTAAGGAAAAGACTGAGAGACAAGTCATGGATCGGCAGTGGAGGCCATTGGGTGTTCGTGGACATACTTGAAGCTGTTGTCACTGATGAAGCGGTGCTGGTGGGTGTGCGTGATGAGTGGTCTGTTGAGAGAACAGAAGGGTGAGGAGTGAGTGGTCCATGACACACACGGGCAGATAGATTGAGCCCACAATCCGGGCTGCACTAGAAACCGGGAGCAATGGCTTGCAGCATCCTCCTTCCCAACTGGACTGAACCTCTGGGGAGAGACTACATTTGTTGTCTTTCAAGGTGAACAGAAACAGGCAATACAGTTCAAACACGTGGTAGACAAACATATTGATTTAAAAATGAAATACTTGGCTATCACTGTGGGCAACCTAAGATAGGCACAAAATGCTGGAGCAACTCAGCAGGAAGGCAGCATCTCTGGAGGGAAGGAATGGGCGATGTTTCAGGTTGAGTCCCTTCTTCAGACTGAGAGTCAGGGGAGAGGGAGGCACAGAGATATGGAATGGTAAGGTGTGAAAACAAGACATCAAAGAGGACAAAGTTCAAGGAAAATTCATAATAGATCGTTATTAGCAACAGGAAGATGACCACAAAGCACGCAAAGATAAAATTTGATAAGGAGGACAGGCAGACTGATTGGAGAACTAAGGTGGGGTAGGGATGGAGAGTGAGGGAAAGCAAGAGTTACTTGAAGTTGGAGAAGTCAATGTTCATACCGCTGGGGTGTAAGCTGCCCAAGCGAAATATGTTGCAGTTCCTTCAATTTGTGCTGGGCCTTACTCTGACAGTGGAGGAGGGCAAGGACAGAAAGGTCAGTGTAGGAATGGGAAGGGAGTTAAAGTGTTTAGAAACCGGGAGATCATGTAGGTTTAGGCGGATGGCGGAGCTAGGCTGGTGCGTGTGTGCTTGGAAGAACAGGAGAGGGGGAACAAGGTACGTCCCACATGGACAAATAGAGACCATAGCCTTGAGTTTGCAAATAAATTATTAACAAGCAGCTCACTCCACTCTCCTCGTAAGTGGTTGTCTGAGTGATTGTTGGATGACAAATCTAAGTAAAACTCTCTGACCCAAAGCTTGATCACCAAACTCAGCGGACTTGGCATCACCACCTCCGTCTGCAATTGGACACTGGATTTCCTCACCAACAGACCACAGTCTGTTAGGGTCAACAACCTCACCTCCTCCACTATAACACTGAACACCGACGTGCCACAGGGCTGTGTGTTCAGCCCTCTCCTCTACTCCCTCTTCACCCATGACTGCATCCCTAAGAATGGCTCCAACGCCATCATTAAATTTGCCGATGACACCACGGTGGTAGGACTGATCAGTGACAACGACGAGTCAGCCTACAGGGACGAGGTCCAGCATCTGGCAGCCTGGTGTACCAATAATAACCTTGTCCTCAACTCCTAGAAGACGAAGGAAATTATTGTTGACTTCAGGAAGAACAGAGGGGGCAGACATACCCCCATCCATATAAACGGGACTGAGGTGGAGCGCGTCTCCAACTACAAATTCCTCGGGGTACACATCTCGGAAGATCTGTCCTGGTCCCTCAATACCTCCAAGCTGATCAAAAAGGCGCAGCAGCGCCTTTACTTCCTGAGGAGGCTCAAGAAAGTTCACCTGTCCCCCCAGATCCGGGCCAACTTTTACCGCTGTACCATCGAAAGCATCCTGACCACCTGCTTCACGGTATGGTACAGCAGTTGCACCATAGCTGACAAGAAGGCACTACAACGGGTGGTGAAAACCGCTCAGTACATCATCGGTGCCCCGCTCCCTGCCATAGATGTCCTCCATCGAAAACAGTGTCTGAGACGGGTCGGGAAGATCATTAAAGACCCCTCCCACCCTAACCGGGGGAGGAGCCATCTTGGTGAACAGCAGCCGTCCGTTTAATTCACTTTTTTTTGTAGTTCTTAGTATGTCTTGTGCTTCGTCCGTTGGAGAAATGGACTTTTTAATGTGGGGGGTAGGGGGTAACTATATTTCTAGGTCCCTACCTGGTCGGTGAGGCAGCTCTTTCTCCGGGCTGCCCTGTCGACCCGTCCTCATGGCCTACCAGCGGGCTTGGAGCGCCGTTTCCTGGCGGGGACCGCCCAGCACCTCGGCTTCGGTGGCGGCACAGCGCTGGAGCGCTATCGCGGAGCGGAGCGGGCGATGCCTTGCCTGGGTCGCCGCGCTGGATCGATGCGCTGGAGCTCCGGTCAGCTGTGACCGTCGAGATCAACACCTCCGGGCTGCGGGTCTGTGGAGCGGAGCGGGCGGCGCCGACTCTAACATCGGGAGCCTGGGAGCTCCAAACCGGCGCGGCCTTGTCGGCTTCGGAATCCGCGGTCCCCAGCTAGGAAGTGGCCGTTCCAGGTGGCCCAGCCGCTGAGAGGACTCTCGCGACGCTGGGGCAACGCCATCCGGCCAGAACGGCCAGGAACATCGGGCCTCCGTAGAGGCAATAGCGGAAGCCTCAATAGGCCTGACTTTGGGTGAACTGGGGATGGGGACTGGACATTGTGCCTTCCCCCACAGTGGTAACCATTGTGGGGGGATGATTTTTTCCTGTGTGGAAGTTAATATGTTAGTCTGTGTCCAGGATGGGAGAGTGGACGCTGGCGCGCTTTAGCTGTCGCTGCTCTCTCTTTCACATTGTGTTTTTTTTTGATTTTTTGTCTTTGGAGCGATTTCTGTCTTTAATTTGTGTATTGGTGATGTCCTTATTATTTATTTTACTCCGACTATATGTTTTTTCTCTTCTGTTAATTTCTGTAAGATGTCCTTGAGATTTTGAAAGGCGCCTGAAAATAACATTTATTATTATTATTATTATTATTATTATTAACCATGGACTGTTTGCCCTCCTCCCATCAGGGAGGCGGTACAGGAGCCTCAGGTCTCGTACCAGTAGGATGAGGAACAGCTTCTACAACAACACTATCACATTGCTGACCTTGGAGTCCCGCCGATAGATTTCTCCTGTCTCTCCGTCCACATTGTTTGCTTATTCTGTATTTTTATTTCTATATTGCACTATGACTACGGACTGACGCTAAACTGCATTTCGTTGTACCCATACTTGTATCTGTGCAATGACAATAAAGTTGAATTGAATTGAATTTCTTTGCGTATCTTTCATTCATTGGAATTTTTCTCGCCACATCCCCGTCTATATCCCTCGTTTCCCTTATCCCTAACCAGACTGAAGAAGGGACTCGACCCGAAACATCACCCATTCCTTCTCTCCAGAGATGCTGCCTGTCCCGCTGAGTTACTACAGCTTTTTGTGTCTATCTTCGGTTTAAACCAGCATCTGCAGTTCCTCCCCACACAAAGTAGTTCTGCTGGTGGCTGTGTTCCATGAGAAACCTGTTGTTCAAATGCGGGACTGATATCGCATGTCTGCTGGATAATTTTAAAAACCCACACTCCCACTCTGCTAACTCAGTGAAGGGAAGTAATCAACAGACGGTTTTCCAGGATAAAGTCGAGCAAACTACCTGAAAACTGCATATATTTTTTTGCAACACAAAAAATATAAAGAGTGCGGTGCAAGGATAGTCAAGCAGGGAGGACTTCGTTCCGAGCAATAAAGGTGCAGTCTGGTGAGAAACGGAGGAAATTGTTGGCAGAACATACTTCGATCTGGCGTGTGTGTTGTTGGAGCCGTGCTGGGGTGTGTGACTGAGGAGTTGTTGCCTACAACAAAAGTGACAACAGCAATGCATGCCATAATTAAATCTTCAAACGCTATACTTCTCAGGTTCCTGCTGTGAACTGAAGCAATATTCGCTTGCTGCGTCTCTCACTCGGCTGCTGTGAACTCCACCAGCTACAATTAGTCTGTACTAACTCAGCCACGCTGCTGACAAAGATCCAAGCCATTAGGTAAAAGTAATCACACCATACACTCTGGTAGCACGGTGATGCAGCCAGTAAAGTTGCTGCCTCACAGCGCCAGAGACCACGTGGGTTTCCTCCGGGTGCTCCGGTTTCCTCCAACATATCAAAGACATTCGGGATTGTAGGTTGATTGGCCCTCTGTACATTGCTCCTGGTGTGGAGGGAGTGGATGAACAAGTGGGATAAGATAGAACTAGCGTGAAGGCCGGTGTGGACTTGGTGATCCAAAGGACCTGTTTCCAGGCTGTATCTGTAAACACTAAGCATGGACGTCTGGGCAAGACAAACAAAATATTTATATTTATATTTAGACAATTAGCATCCTGTAACAATATTCTATTTGGTATTCACCAAAGTAAATCCCACGCATGTGTTGACACCCATTTTGATTTTGAGAGAGTTTAGGGTTTCTCTGTAGATATACCTGAAGATGATGTGAGTGAAGTATTCACTGATGAAGCGGTGCTGGTGGGAGTGGGTGATGAGTGATCTGTTGGGAGAACATAAGTGTGAAGAGTGACCCAGACACAGACTAGCTCTGCCACAGCCTGACAAGACATGCCTTCCACCATTTTGTAGACGTAGCCCAGCCCATCACACACACCTGACTTCCCACCATTGACTCCATCCACACTTCACGCTGCCTCGGAAAAGCAGCCGACATAGTCAAAGACTTGTCCAATCCCACCTGTCCCTTTGACTGCTCTCACTTTCTCCAAGTTCAAGGTGTAGCCATGGGCACTTGTCTGGGCCCCAGCTATGTCGGCCTTTTTGCCACTGACGTCGAGCAGTCCTTGTTCCAGACGTACACTGGCCCCGTCCCCCAACGCTTTCTCTGCAACATCGACAACTGCAAAGGGGCTGCCGGGGTGCAGACTCCCCAAACGGAATATGAGGTGCTGTTCCTCCAATTTCCGGTGAGTCTGCACCCCGGGGGCATGAACATCGAATTCTCCCAATTTTGTTAGTCCTTGCTGTCTCCTCCCCTTACTCAGCCCCCCTGCTGTCTCCTCCCACCCCCCCAGCCTTCTGGCTACTCCTCCTTTTCCCTTTCTTGTCCCCACCCACCCCCGCCCCCGATCAGTCTGAAGAAGGGTTTCGGCCCGAAACGTTGCCTATTTCCTTCGCTCCATAGATGCTGCTGCACCCGCTGAGTTTCTCCAGCTTTTTTTGTGTAACCTTCGATTCTCCAGCATCTGCAGTTCCCTCTTAAACACCTACTACAAACCTACTGACTCCCACAGTTATTCACAACCATCTTCACTATCTGCAAAACCGTCCACTTTTGTATCATCTGCACACTTGCTAATCTTGCCATGTACGTTCTCATCCATATCATTGATATAGATGACAAACAACAATGGGCCCAGCACCAAACCCTGAGGCACATCACTAGTCACACCACTAATATCTAGCAAATACGCTATTCCCTATTCTCAATTACTCCGTCTCTGCTGCATCTGTTCCCAAGATGTCACTTTCCATTCTAGAACATCGATGAGGTACAATTAGTCTGTATCAGCCACAATGCTGAGATAGATCCAGGCCATTAGGTAAACGTAATCACACGATACACTCTGGTGGCACAGTGATGCATCGGAGGTGTTGCTGCCTCACAGCGCCAGAGACCCCGGTTTGATCCTGACCTCAGGAATTGTCTGAGCGAAGTTTAAATGCTTTGCGTGTGACCACGTGCGTTTCCTCCGGGTGCTCCGGTTTCCTCCAACATATCAAAGATGTGCGGGATTGTAGGTTGATTGGCTCTCTGTACATTGCTTCTGGTGTGGAGGGGGTGGATGAGAAAGTGGGATAACATAGAACCAGCGTGAAGGCCGGTGTGGACTTGGTGATCCAAAGGACATGTTTCCAGGCTGTATCTGTAAACACTAAGCATGAACTTCTGGGACAGAACAATGAAATATTTATATTTATATAGACACAATTGGCATCCTGTAACAATATTCTATTTGGTATTCACCAAAGTAAATCCCACGCATGTGTTGACACCCATTTTGATTTTGAGAGAGTTTAGGGTTTCTCTGTAGATATACCTGAAGATGATGTGAGTGAAGTATTCACTGATGAAGCGGTGCTGGTGGGAGTGGGTGATGAGTGATCTGTTGGGAGAACATAAGTGTGAAGAGTGACCCAGACACAGACTAGCTCTGCCACAGCCTGACAAGACATGCCTTCCACCATTTTGTAGACGTAGCCCAGCCCATCACACACACACCTGACTTCCCACCATTGACTCCATCCACACTTCACGCTGCCTCGGAAAAGCAGCCGACATAGTCAAAGACTTGTCCAATCCCACCTGTCCCTTTGACTGCTCTCACTTTCTCCAAGTTCAAGGTGTAGCCATGGGCACTTGTCTGGGCCCCAGCTATGTCGGCCTTTTTGCCACTGACGTCGAGCAGTCTCTGTTCCAGACGTACACTGGCCCCGTCCCCCAACGCTTTCTCTGCAACATCGACAACTGCAACGGGGCTGCCTCCTGTACCCCTGTACAACTCACACATTCATTTCATTAACTTCACCACTAACTTCCACCCTGCCCTCAAATTCACCTGGACTATCTCTGACACCTCTCTCCCCTTTCTTGATTTCTCTGTTTCCATTACAGGAGACAGACCATTGACTGACACCTACTACAAACCTACTGACTCCCACAGTTATTCACAACCATCTTCACTATCTGCAAAACCGTCCACTTTTGTATCATCTGCACACTTGCTAATCTTGCCATGTACGTTCTCATCCATATCATTGATATAGATGACAAACAACAATGGGCCCAGCACCAAACCCTGAGGCACATCACTAGTCACACCACTAATATCTAGCAAATACGCTATTCCCTATTCTCAATTACCCCGTCTCTGCTGCATCTGTTCCCAAGATGTCACTTTCCATTCTAGAACATCTATGAGGTACAATTAGTCTGTATCAGCCACAATGCTGAGATAGATCCAGGCCATTAGGTAAACGTAATCACACGATACACTCTGGTGGCACAGTGATGCAACGGTGGTGTTGCTGCCTCACAGCGCCAGAGACCCCGGTTTGATCCTGACCTCAGGAATTGTCTGAGCGGAGTTTAAATGCTTTGCGTGTGATCACGTGCGTTTCCTCCGGGTGCTCCGGTTTCCTCCAACATATCAAAGACGTGCGGGATTGTAGGTTGATTGGCCCTCTGTACATTGCTCCTGGTGTGGAGGGGGTGGATGATGAGAAAGTGGGATAACATAGAACTAGCGTGAAGGCCGGTGTGGACTTGGTGATCCAAAGGACCCGTTTCCAGGCTGTATCTGTAAACACTAAGCATGGACTTCTGGGCAAGAACAATGAAATATTTATATTTATATAGACACAATTAGCATCCTGTAACAATATTCTATTTGGTATTCACCAAAGTAAATCCCACGCATGTGTTGACACCCATTTTGATTTTGAGAAAGTTTAGGGTTCTCTGTAGATATACCTGAAGATGATGTGAGTGAAGTATTCACTGATGAAGCGGTGCTGGTGGGAGTGGGTGATGAGTGATCTGTTGGGAGAACATAAGTGTGAAGAGTGACCCAGACACAGACTAGCTCTGCCACAGCCTGACAAGACATGCCTTCCACCATTTTGTAGACGTAGCCCAGCCCATCACACATACCTGACTTCCCACCATTGACTCCATCCACACTTCACGCTGCCTCGGAAAAGCAGCCGACATAGTCAAAGACTTGTCCAATCCCACCTGTCCCTTTGACTGCTCTCACTTTCTCCAAGTTCAAGGTGTAGCCATGGGCACTTGTCTGGGCCCCAGCTATGTCGGCCTTTTTGCCACTGACGTTGAGCAGACCTTGTTCCAGACGTACACTGGCCCCGTCCCCCAACGCTTTCTCTGCAACATCGACAACTGCAACGGGGCTGCCTCCTGTACCCCTGTACAACTCACACATTCATTTCATTAACTTCACCACTAACTTCCACCCTGCCCTCAAATTCACCTGGACTATCTCTGACACCTCTCTCCCCTTTCTTGATTTCTCTGTTTCCATTACAGGAGACAGACCATTGACTGACACCTACTACAAACCTACTGACTCCCACAGTTATTCACAACCATCTTCACTATCTGCAAAACCGTCCACTTTTGTATCATCTGCACACTTGCTAATCTTGCCATGTACGTTCTCATCCATATCATTGATATAGATGACAAACAACAATGGGCCCAGCACCAAACCCCGAGGCACATCACTAGTCACACCACTAATATCTAGCAAATACGCTATTCCCTATTCTCAATTACTCCGTCTCTGCTGCATCTGTTCCCAAGATGACACTTTCCATTCTAGAACATCTATGAGGTACAATTAGTCTGTATCAGCCACAATGCTGAGATAGATCCAGGCCATTAGGTAAACGTAATCACACGATACACTCTGGTGGCACAGTGATGCAACGGTGGTGTTGCTGCCTCGCAGCGCCAGAGACCCCGGTTTGATCCTGACCTCAGGAATTGTCTGAGCGGAGTTTAAATGCTTTGCGTGTGATCACGTGGGTTTCCTCCGGGTGCTCCGGTTTCCTCCAACATATCAAAGACGTGCGGGATTGTAGGTTGATTGGCCCTCTGTACATTGCTCCTGGTGTGGAGGGGGTGGATGAGAAAGTGGGATAACATAGAACCAGCGTGAAGGTCGGTGTGGACTTGGTGATCCAAAAGACCCGTTTCCAGGCTGTATCTGTAAACACTAAGCATGAACTTCTGGGACAGAACAATGAAATATTTATATTTATATAGACACAATTAGCATCCTGTAACAATATTCTATTTGGTATTCACCAAAAGTAAATCCCACGCATGTGTTGACACCCATTTTGATTTTGAGAGAGTTTAGGGTTTCTCTGTAGATATACCTGAAGATGATGTGAGTGAAGTATTCACTGATGAAGCGGTGCTGGTGGGAGTGGGTGATGAGTGATCTGTTGGGAGAACATAAGTGTGAAGAGTGACCCAGACACAGACTAGCTCTGCCACAGCCTGACAAGACATGCCGTCCAACATTTTGTAGACGTAGCCCAGCCCATCACACACACCTAACGTCACACCATTGACTCCATCCACACTTCACGCTGCCTCGGAAAAGCAGCCGACATAGTCAAAGACTTGTCCAATCCCACCTGTCCCTTTGACTGCTCTCACTTTCTCCAAGTTCAAGGTGTAGCCATGGGCACTTGTCTGGGCCCCAGCTATGTCGGCCTTTTTGCCACTGACGTTGAGCAGTCCTTGTTCCAGACGTACACTGGCCCTGTCCCCCAACGCTTTCTCTGCAACATCGACAACTGCAATGGGGCTGCCTCCTGCACCCCTGCACAACTCACACATTCATTTCATTAACTTCACCACTAACTTCCACCCTGCCCTCAAATTCACCTGGACTATCTCTGTCACCTCTCTCCCCTTTCTTGATTTCTCTGTCTCCATTACAGGAGATAGACCATTGACTAACGTCTACTACAAACCTACTGAGTTCTACAGTAATCTGGATTATATCTCCTCCCACTCTCGAGTCACAGAGTGATACAGTGTGGAAACAGGCCCTTCGGCCCAACTTGCCCACACCGGCCAACATGTCCCAGCTACACTAGTCCCACCTACCTGCATTTTCTCATATACCACTACTCCTGTCCAATCCACGTATCTGCCTAACTGTTTATTAAACATTTTGATAATCCCAGCCCAACTATTTCCAATGGCAGCTTGTTCCATTTACCCACCAAACTTTGTGTGATCAAGTTACCCCTCAAATTCATATTAAATCTTTCCCCCTTCACCTAAAACTTGTCCTCTGTTCCTCGATTCCCTTATTCTGGACAAGAGATTCTGTGCATCTACTTGATCTATTTGGTTCACGATTTGATACATCTCTACAAGATCACCACTCATCCTCCTGTGCTCTCAGCAATAGAGTCCCAGCGTACTCAACCTCTCCCTATAGCTCAGACCCTCTAGTCCTGGCTACATCCTTATAAATCTTCTCTGTACCATTTCCAGCTTGACACCATCTTTCCTATAACATGGTGCCCAGAACTGAACTGATCCAAACTCACCAACATCTGATATAACTGCAACATCACCTCCCACCTTCAATACTTAATACTCTGATGGTCAATGCGCCAAAAGCCTTTTTGACCAGCCAATCTCATGTGAGTACACCATAAAGGAACCATGCACCTGTACTCCTAGATCCCTCTGCTCTACAACATGACCCAGAGCCCTACCATTCACTCTGTAGGTCCTGCCTATGTTAGACTTCCCAAAATGCAATGCCTCATATTTCTTTGTATTAAATCCCATCAACCATTCCTCAGCTCACCTGTCAATAAATCAAGATCCTGCTGCAATTATTCACAACTATCTTCACTATCTGCAAAACTGTCCACTTTTTTTTATCATCTACACACTTTGCTAATCTTGCCATGTCCGTTCTCATCCAAATGAGGGAATGGATGAAAAAGTGGGATTACATAGAACTAGCATGAAGGCCAGTGTGGACATGGTGAGCCAAAGGACCTGTTTCCAGGCCGTATCTGTAACATTATGCATGGACCTGGACAAGAACAATGAAATATTCATCTCTTTTACCCCATTATTTGAGGGAGTAGAAAAGACGATATAACAAGATCCAAAGGAGAGTCAAGTGGCTAAAAACACATTTAATCTGTGGTTACAAAATAAATTGGCATTGCTGTTAATATATATGTCTCAATGTTGTAAAGACAATTGGCATCCTCTAACAAAATTCTATTTGGCATTCACCAACATATTATTTTTTTTGGCAACAAGTTGTGATAAAAACCTTCCTTTTGCAATTTCCATCAAAGACACACAATCAATGAGAATAGATTGCCTCAGTCTGAATGGCAGTTGCCTGATATTAGAACACCAGGTGTCCATGGGAAATGTGTAGATAATGGAACCGTTTAAGCTGCAACACAAGGAGCTATTGCTGGATGACGGAACGAGATTGTCTAAGCTGTATCTCATGGTTTTACTATAATTCATTCCAAATCTGATACAGTCCACACATCATATATTTGGGGGTGGCACAGTGGTGCAGTGGTAGAGTTGCTACCTTACAGTGCCAGAGACCCAGGTTCCACCCTGACTACAGGTGCTGTCTGTTCCCTTGGAATATCCTTAATCGGACTTTACGGGCTTTACCTTGCACTAAACATTATTCCCTTATCATGTATCTGTACACTTTAAATGGCTCAATTGCAATCATGTGTTATCTTTCCGCTGACTGGTTCGCATGCATCAAAAGCTTTTCACTCTACCTTGGTACACGTGACAATAAACTAAACTGAACTGTTGGGAGTTTGTACATTCTCCCTGTGACCCTCATCTATTGCGTCCGCTGCTCTAGATGTCAGCAGATCTCTATCGGTGAGACCAAGCGGAGGTTGGGCGATCGTTTCGCCGAACACCTCCGCTCGGTCCGCAATAACCAAGCTGACCTCCCGGTGGCTCAGCACTTCAACTCCCCCTCCCACTCCGTCTCCGACCTCTCTGTCCTGGGTCTCCTCCATGGCCACAGCGAGCAGCACCGGAAATTGGAGGAACAGCACCTCATATTCCGTTTGGGGAGTCTGCATCCTGGGGGCATGAACATCGAATTCTCCCAATTTTGTTAGTCCTTGCTGTCTCCTCCCCTTCCTCAGTCCCCCTGCTGTCTCCTCCCATCCCCCAGCCTTCGGGCTCCTCCTCCTTTTTCCTTTCTTGTCCCCGCCCACCCCCACCCCCGATCAGTCTGAAGAAGGGTTTCGGCCCGAAACATTGCCTATTTCCTTCGCTCCATAGATGCTGCTGCACGCGCTGAGTTTCTCCAGCTTTTTTGTGTAACCTCCCTGTGACCCTCATGGGTTTTTCCAGGTGTTTCAGATTCCACCTAATTTCCAAAATGTACAGGTCTGTAGTTTGATTGGCGTCTACATATTGTGCATTGTCCCTCGTGTGTAGGATAGTGTTAGCGTACGGGGTGATCGCTGGTCAGCGTGGCCAGTGGGCCGAAGAGCCTGTTTCCACACGGTGTCACTAAAGTCCAAAGTAAATCACACACATGTGTTGACACCCATTTTGATTTTGAGAGAGTTTAGGGTTTCTCTGTAGATATACCTGAAGATGATGTGAGTGAAGTATTCACTGATGAAGCGGTGCTGGTGGGAGTGGGTGATGAGTGATCTGTTGGGAGAACATAAGTGAGAAGAGTGACGCAGACACAGACTAGCTCTGCCACAGCCTGACAAGGCATGCCGTCCACCATTTTGTAGACGTAGCCCAGCCCATCACACACACACCTGACTTCCCACCATTGACTCCATCCACACTTCACGCTGCCTCGGAAAAGCAGCCGACATAGTCAAAGACTTGTCCAATCCCACCTGTCCCTTTGACTGCTCTCACTTTCTCCAAGTTCAAGGTGTAGCCATGGGCACTTGTCTGGGCCCCAGCTATGTCGGCCTTTTTGCCACTGACGTCGAGCAGTCTCTGTTCCAGACGTACACTGGCCCCGTCCCCCAACGCTTTCTCTGCAACATCGACAACTGCAACGGGGCTGCCTCCTGTACCCCTGCACAACTCACACATTCATTCCATTAACTTCACCACTAACTTCCACCCTGCCCTCAAATTCACCTGGACTATCTCTGACACCTCTCTCCCCTTTCTTGATTTCTCTATTTCCATTACAGGAGACGGACCATTGACTGACATCTACTACAAACCTACTGACTCCCACAATTATCTGGATTATATCTCCTCCTACTCTCGAGTCACAGAGTGATACAGTGTGAAAACAGGCCCTTTGGCCCAACTTGCCCACACCGGCCAACATGTCCCAGCTACACTAGTTCCACCTACCTGCATTTGCCCATATCCCACAACTACTGTCCTATCCACCTACCTGCCTAACTGTTTATTAAACATTGCGATAATTCCTGCCTCAACGACCTCCTCGGGCAGCTTGTTCCATTCACCCTCCACACTTTGTGTGAAAAAGTTACCCCTCAGATTCCTATTAAATCTTTCCCTCTTCACCTGAAATGTCTGCTGATCCTCGACTCCCCTACTCTGGGCAAAAGATTCTGCGCTTCCACTTAATCTATTCGTCTCACGATTTGACACACCTCAAATAAGATCATCTCTCATCCTCCTGTGTTCCAAGCAATAGAGTCCCAGCCTAAACCTCTCCCTATAGCTCAGACCCTCTAGTCCTGGCTACATCCTTATAAATCTTCTCTGTACCCTTTCCAGCTTGACACCATCTTTCCTATAACATGGTGGCCTGAACTGAACTGATCCAACCTCAACAACATCCGATATAATTGCAACTTTAACTCCCAACTTCACCAAACCCTGAGGCACATCACTAGTCACACCACGAGCATCTTGCAAATACGCTATTCCCTATTCTCAATTCCTCCGTCTCTGCTGCATCTGTTCCCAAGATATCACTTTCCATTCTAGGACATCTATGAGGTACAATTAGTCTGTACTAACCCAGCCACACTGTTGAGAAAGATCCAGGAAGTAATCACACTCTACACTCTGGTAGCATGGTGATGCAGCTGGTGGTGTTACCACCTCACAGCGCCAGAGACCCAGGTTTGACCCTGACCTCAGGTGTTTTTTGTACGGTGTTTGAATGCTTTCCCTGTGACCATGTGGGTTTCCTCCAGGTACTCCGGTTTCCTCCAACATATGAAAGACGTGCAGGATTGTAGGTTGATTGGCCCTCTGTACATTGCTCCTGGTGTGGAGGGAGTGGATGAGAATGTGTGATAGCATAGAACTAGCCTGAAGGCTGGTATGGACTTGGTGAGCCAAAAGACTTGTTTCAATGTATCTCTAAACTCTATGCATGGACTTCTGGGCAAGAACAATCAAATATTCATCTTTTTTACACCATTATTTGAGGGAGTAGAAAAGACTGTATAACAAGATACAAAGGAGAGCCAAGAGGCTAAAACTCACTTAATCTGTGGTCAGGAAAGAAATTGGCATTGGCCTTAATATATATACTTGAATGTTCTAAAGACGAATTGGCATCCTCTAACAAAATTCTATTTGGCATTCAGCAATAAATGCTTTTTTTTAATGCCAAATTAACATCTAAGTTGTAATTTCCATCAAGGAAACAAGATTGATGAAAATAGATTGAATGGCAGCTGTCTGATATTTGAACTTCAGTTATCCACGGATTCCATTCGGCTTCTACCACAAGGTGGGCACGGTGGTGCAAAGATAGAATTGCTGCCTCACACGGCAGAGACCCGGGTTCGATCCTGAACACGGGTGCTATCTGTGTGGAATTTGTACGTTCTCCCCATGACCTTTGTGGGTTTTCTTCGGGTGCTCCGGTTTCCTTCCACACTCCAAAGATGTGCGGGTTTGTAGGCTAATTGGTTTCGGTAAAGATTGTAATTTATCCCTAAAGTGTGTTGGATACTGTTAGTGTGCGGGGATTGTGGGCGGTGTGGACTCGGTGGGCTGAAGGGCCTATTTCCGCACAGTATCTTTAAACTAAACTAAACTAAACTAATGTAGCTACTGCTGGATGACAGAATGAGATTGTCGAAGCTGTATCTCATGGTTTTACTATCATTCATTCCAAATCTGATACAGTCCACACATCATATATTTGGCTGGCGGTGGCACAGTGGTGCAGCGGTAGAGTTGCTGCCTTATTGTGCCGGAGACCGGGTTCCATCCTGACTATGGATGCTGTCTGTTCCCTTGGAATATCCATAATTGGAATTTTACTGGTTTACCTTGCATTACCGTTATTCCCTTATCATGTATCTATACATTGTAAATGGCTCGATTGTAATCATGTATTGCCTTTTTGCTGACTGGTTAGCACGCAACAAAAGCTTTTCACTTTACCTCAGTACACGTGACAATAAACTAAACTGAACTGTTGGGAGTTTGTACATTCTCCCTGGGTTTTTCCAGGTGTTTCAGATTCCACCTAAATTCCCAAAATGTACAGGTCTGTAGTTTGATTGGCGTCAACATATTGTGCATTGTTCCTCATGTGTAGGATAGTGTTAGCGTACGGGGTGATCGCTGGTCAGCGTGGCCAGTGGGCCGAAGAGCCTGTTTCCACACGGTGTCACTAAAGTCCAAAGTAAATCACACACATGTGTTGACACCCATTTTGATTTTGAGAGAGTTTAGGGTTTCTCTGTAGATATACCTGAAGATGATGTGAGTGAAGTATTCACTGATGAAGCGGTGCTGGTGAGAGTGGGTGATGAGTGATCTGTTGGGAGAACATAAGTGAGAAGAGTGACCCAGACACAGACTAGCTCTGCCACAGCCTGACAAGGCATGCCTTCCACCATTTTGTAGACGTAGCCCAGCCCATCACACACACACCTAACGTCACACCATTGACTCCATCCACACTTCACGCTGCCTCGGAAAAGCAGCCGACATAGTCAAAGACTTGACAATCCCACCTGTCCCTTTGACTGCTCTCATTTTCTCCAAGTTCAAGGTGTAGCCATGGGCACTTGTCTGGGCCCCAGCTATGTCTACCTTTTGTCCACTTACGTCGAGCAGTCCTTGTTCCGGACGTACACTGGCCCCGTCCCCCAACGCTTTCTCTGCAACATCGACAACTGCAACGGGGCTGCCTCTATACATTGGCACTCGGAATGAGATTGTCAAAGCTGTATCTCATGGTTTTACTATCATTCATTCCAAATCTGATACAGTCCACACATCATACATTTGGGGGTGGCACAGTGGTGCAGCGGTAGAGTTGCTGCCTTATGCGAGGATCCTGTTTGTTGATTTTAGCTCTGCTTTCAACAACATTGTTCCAGAGCTACTACACTCCAAACTTTCTGAGTTGACTGTGCCTGAACTCCTCTGTTGGTGGATCACCAGCTTCCTGACAGACAGGAAGCAGCATGTGAAGCTGGGAAAGCACATCTTGGACCCGCAAACGCTCAGCATAGGAGCACCGCAAGGCTGCGTACTCTCCCCTCTCCTCTACTCTCTCTACATTAACGACTGCACCTCTACAGACAACTCTGTCAAGTTTCTCAAGTTTGTGGACAACACAACCCTGATTGGACTGATCCAGGATGGGGAGGAATCTGCCTACAGACAGGAAGTGTCACAGCTGGCGGCCTCGTGCCGTAGCAACAACCTGGAGCTCAATGCTCTTAAGAGAGTGGAATTGATTGTAGACTTTAGGAGAGCTCCCCCTCCCTTCCACCCACTCACCATCAACAACACCACAGTTACATCTGTGGAGTCTTTTAAGTCCCTGAGAACCATTATCTCCAAGGACCTTAAGAGGGGGGCTACCATCGACTCCACAGTCAAAAAGGCCCAACAGAGGATGTACTTCCTATGGTAGCTGAGGAAGAACAATCTGCCACATGTAATGATGGTCCAATTCTACACGGCCATCGTAGAGTCTGTTCTCACCTTCTCCATCATGGTCTGGTTTGGCTCAGCCACCAAGCACGACACCTGGAGGCTGCAGCGAATCGTCTGATCAGCAGAGAAGGTTATTGGCTCCATTGATGAACTGTACACTACAAGGGCCAGGAAGTGAGCGGGCGAGATCATCTCTGACCCCTCTCACCCTTGTCACAAACTCTTTGAATCACTTCCCTCTGGAAGGCGACTCCGGACTGTCAAAGGTGCCACAGCCAGACATAAAAACAGTTTTTAGCCACGAGTGGTTGCTCTACTCAACAGCCAAAATCTGTAGCCTCCCTTTGATCTGGTATTTTGTTGGTTCACATGCTTGATCAATGGTGTTTCGTCATAAATGATTTATTATTATTAATGTTCAGTGTTTTCTGAGTCATTTGTAACTGTCACTGTATGTCATGTTGTTACTTGTAGGTGGAGCACCAAGGCAAATCCCTTGTATGTGTATACTTGTCCAATAAACTAACTTACTTACTTACTTACTTACTGCGCTAGAGGCCCGGGTTCCATCCTGACTATTGCTGTCTGTTTCCTTGGACTATCCTTTATCAGACTTTACTGGCTTTACCTTGCACTAAACTTGTGTACCCTTATCATGTATCTATACATTGTAAATGGCTCGATTGTAATCATGTGTTGCCTTTCTGCTGACTGGTTAGCACGCAACAAAAGCTTTTCACTGTACCTCAGTACACGTGACAATAAACTAAACTGAACTGTTGGGAGTTTGTACATTCTCCCTGTGACCCTCATGTGTTTTTCTAGGTTTCAGATTCCACCTAATTCCCAAAATGTACAGGTCTGTAGTTTGATTGGCGTCTACATATTGTGCATTGTCCCTCGTGTGTAGGATAGTGTTAGCGTACGGGGTGATCGTTGGTCAGCGTGGCCAGTGGGCCGAAGAGCCTGTTTCCACACGGTGTCACTAAAGTCCAAAGTAAATCACAGACATGTGTTGACACCCATTTTGATTTTGAGAGAGTTTAGGGTTTCTCTGTAGATATACCTGAAGATGATGTGAGTGAAGTATTCACTGATGAAGCGGTGCTGGTGGGAGTGGGTGATGAGTGATCTGTTGGGAGAACATAAGTGTGAAGAGTGACCCAGACACAGACTAGCTCTGCCACAGCCTGACAAGACATGCCTTCCACCATTTTGTAGACGTAGCCCAGCCCATCACACACACACCTAACGTCACACCATTGACTCCATCCACACTTCACGCTGCCTCGGAAAAACAGCCGACATAGTCAAAGACTTGTCCAATCCCACCTGTCCCTTTGACTGCTCTCACTTTCTCCAAGTTCAAGGTGTAGCCATGGGCACTTGTCTGGGCCCCAGCTATGTCGGCCTTTTTGCCACTGACGTCGAGCAGTCCTTGTTGCAGACGTACACTGGCCCCGTCCCCCAACGCTTTCTCTGCAACATCGACGACTGCAACAGGGCTGCCTCCTGCACCCCTGCACAACTCACACATTAATTTCATTAACTTCACCACTAACTTCCACCCTGCCCTCAAATTCACCTGGACTATCTCTGACACCTCTCTCCCCTTTCTTGATTTCTCTGTCTCTATTACAGGAGACAGACCATTGACTGACACTTACTACAAACCTACTGAGTCCCACAGTTATCTGGATTATATCTCCTCCGACTCTCGAGTCACAGTGATACAGTGTGGAAACAGGCCCTTCGGTCCAACTTGGCCACACCGGCCAACATGTCCCAGCTACACTAGTTCCACCTACCTGCATTTGCCCAATTCCCACTACTCCTGTCCTATCCATGTACCTGTCTAACTGTTTATTAAATATTGCAATAGTCCCTGCCTCAACTGCCTCCTCTGGCAGCTTCTTCTATACACCAACCCCACTTTGTGTGAACAAGTTACCCTTCAGAATCTACTAAATCGTTCCCCATCACTTAATACATGTCCTCTGGTCCTCGATTCCCCTACTCTGGGCAAGATGTTCTGGTCATCTACCTGATCTATTCCTCTCATGATTTTATACACCTCTATAAGATCACCCCTGATCCTACTACGTTACAAGAAATTTGTACTCCACCTCATATATCACTGTATTAAAATCTACCAACTATACTTCAGACCACCTGGCCAACCGATTAAGATCCTGATGCAATTTTTCACAACCATCTTCACTATCTGCAATATCACCCATATTTGTCTCTTCTGCACCCTTACTAATCTTGCCATGTACGTTCTCATCCAAATCATTGATATAGATGACAAACAGCATTGGACCCAGCACCGAACCCTGAGGCACACCACTAGTCATACCACTAACATCTTGCATATACACTATTGCCTCCTCTCAATTCCGAAACCCATCCTCAGAATAACGAGACCTGGGCGTCCTTGTACATCAGACACTGAAAGTATGCACTCAGGTACAGCAGGAAGTGAAGAAAACTAATGGCATGTTGGCCTTCATAACAAGAGGAGTTGAGTATAGGACCAAAGAGTCCTGAACCAACCTGATTTTCACAGTCTACCTGCATATTGAAATCCCCCATCACCACAGTGGCATTACCTTTGTTACATGCCAGTTTTAACTCCTGCTGCAACTTACACCCTACATCCGGGCTACTATTTGGGGGTCTGTAGATAACACCAATTAGTGTCTTCTTGCCTTTACAATTCCTCAACTCAATCCACAGTGACTCTACCTCATCAGTCCCTATTTCTTCCCTCACAAGGGACTGAATTCCATCCTTCACCTGCAGAGCTACCCCCCCTCCTCTGCCCACCTGCCTGACCTTTCTATAGGCTGTATAACCCTGATTATATTTAGTTCCCAGGCCCGATCCTCCTGCAGCCACGTCTCAGTAATCCCCACCATGTCATATCTACCAACCTCTAACTGAGCCAAGCTCATCTACTTTACTTCTTATACTTTGCGCATTCATATACAATACTTTTAATTCCTTACGCATCTCACCTTTCACATCGATCCCTAATACACTTGGCCATACTCTCCTATCCCTTTGTGAGCTTCCTTTCCCGTTAATTCTGGGGTCATTAACTATCCCTTTACCCCCTTTCACTTTAACTCCGACTCTGACTATCCCATTTGAAGAAACAAACAGGTTGAATAGTGACCTCGGACAGAAGTGAACATACAGAGGTTGCAGTCTACACCTTGCTACACATGACCCAGTTAATGGTTCACATCAATAGGTTCACTTGCAACCGGCTGCCCACAGACTCTAAACTAAGCTGGTCAGCCTGGAGCAGGTCCTCTTCAGTTAGACCGAATGAAACAGAAAGAAAGTTAATGAGGAAGTCAGCGGGACAGGCAGCAGCAACTCTGCAGAGAGGGAATGGGTGATGTTTAAGGTCAGATGCCAGCCCGATGCCAACCAAAAATGTCACCCATTCCTTCTCTCCAAAGATGCTGCCTGTCCTGCTGAATTACTCTAGCATTATGTGTCTATCTCTGGTGTAAACCAGCATCTGCAGTTCCTTCCTACACAGGTTCATGAGGAATGCAACCCAATGAAGCTTCATACTTGGATGGACATTGCAGCTGGGGCTTTGCTCTGAAATGGAAGGAACGCGCTGACTTTGTGCACCAGAGATTTTATACACCACTGATTTTGTTCACCATTGATTTTGTTCACCATTGATTTTGTGCACCATTGATTTTGTTCACCATTGATTTTGTGCACCATTGATTTTGTACACGTGATCGTGTACACCAGTGATCGTGTACACCAGTGATCTTGTACACCAGTGATCTTGTACACCAGTGATTTTGTACACCATTTGATTTTGTTCACCATTGGTTTTGTAAACCACTGATTTTGTACACCATTGATTTTGAACACCAAATTTTGCACACCTTTGATTTTGTACACCATTGATTTTGTACACCTTTGATTTTGTACACAATTGATTTTGTACACCACTGATTTTGTACACCATTGATTTTGTACACCATTTGATTTTGTTCACCATTGATTTTGTAAACCACTGATTTTGTACACCATTGATTTTGTACACCATTGATTTTGTACACCATTGATTTTGTACACTATTGATTTTGTACACCATTGATTTTATACACCACTGATTTTATACCACTGATTTTGTTCACCATTGATTTTGTACACCATTGATTTTGTGCACCAGTGATCTTGTACACTATTGATTTTGTACACCACTGATTTTGCTCACCATTGACTTTGCAAATAATATTGGGCAGAGTTTAACCAGTGCTTATGAACATAGGTTTCAGATTCTCTGCAGCAAGATTGTGTTTAATGTCCACATCGACACTACATGCGCCGAGCTTGTGAAACAGAAAGGAATCTCATCAACCAATGAGGCCTGACACACAACGGTGATAAAGACTGGAGAATGAAGATCATATTTGGATCACTGCCCAAGGAAAATATAGCTGTAGCCTTAACATGGGACTATGTCAGAGGGAAAAAGTTCAACATCTATCTCAAAGTAAATTGAGGACTATGCCCCCATGCTGCCTATCCCTATGACTATCCCTTGCACCATCTCCCTCCACCCCAGTTACCCTGCTCCTTTCCCCTGCCCCACACACTCGTCTCACATGCTGCATGAAAATGTGTCACATACAGGTGAAGGTCATGATGAACACAGGGTCATAAAACCAAGAAGGGCCAGTCCCTTCCGCCCAAGTTGTCCTCTAGGTTTCTACTAAATCTTTCCCCATCCCACCTTAAACCTATTTATGCTAGTTCTTGATTCCTTTATCCTGAGAAAATGAGAGTACATTCACTCTATCTATTCCCTTCCTGATTATGTGCACCTCTTTAAGATCACTCCTGAGCCTCCTGTGCTCCAACGAATAAAGTCCTAGCCTGGCCAATCTCTCCCTGTACCTCAGGCCCATCGAGTCCAGGCAATATAGAGGGCCATCGAGTATGGAAACAGCCTCTACTGACCAACTTACCACACAGGCCAACATGTCCCATGTGCCTGCGTTTGGACCATATTCCCCTGTTTCTTAAATGTTGTGATAGTGCCTGCCTCAACTACCTCCTCCAGCAGCTCATTCCATACACCCACCACGCTTGGTATAAAAAACGTTACCCTTCAGGTTCCCATTTGATAAACCTTTTCCTCCTAACCTCTGTGTCCTCTGCTTCTCAATTACCCTGCTCTGGGCAAAAGACTTAACCTATTTCTCTCATCATTTTGTATGCCTCATCCTCCTAAACATAGAAACATAGCAAAAAATAGGAACAGGAGTAGGCCATTCGGCCCTTCGAGCCAGCACCGCCATTCAATATGATCATGGCAGATCATCTAAAATCAGTATCCTGCTTTTCCCCCATATCCCTTGATTCCTTTAGCCCTAAGAGCTAACTCTCTCTTGTAAACAACCAGTGAATTGGCCTCCAATGCCTTCTGTGGCAGAGAATTCCACAGATTCACAACTCTCTGGGAGAAAATGTTTTCCTCATCTCAATCCTAAATGGCCTACCCCTTATTCTTAAACTGTGACCCCTGGATCTGGACTCTCCCAACATCGGGAACATCTAGCCTGTCCAATCCTTTAATAATCCTTTAATATAGCCCAGTCGCTCCATTCTTTCATCATTGTTAATCCCCTGTGCACTCATTGTAGCTTCATGCCATCCTTCATACAGCATGGTGGCATGATTCTCCATTAAGGATGAGGGTAACATTCAGCTTTATCCCCTCTCCCCTTCATGCCGCTTGTTCTGGGGTATGCAGTGCTATTGTGTTCAAAGCCAGGAGCTGTGTCGCTGATGGTCAGATACATACGTGCGGATGATGCATGAGTGCTTGATATTTTAGTCACTGTCGGCGTGGTGCTGGTGATTGCTGTTGGATGAAATTGAAGGATATTAAGGTGAGAATCAAATGTGCGTTGAGCAAAATAACTTGTCCTATCACACTCAAAAAAACATATCCCATATTCACATTTTCACCTATTGAAAAATAATGTTTTTTCCCAGCCTTGGTTTGATAATAGGTGGACTTGTTTGTTATGCTGTTACCCATAGTTGTAACATGTTCAACTCCAAGGGAGACCGATCCTTCCAATTTCTAATGTTTTAAAAAACAGCGAGATGCGACTCAGAAAGAATTGTCACACACCATAAAACGTTGCTGCCAAACCCAGGGTTGGAATAGGAGCAGAAACTGGCCACTCACTCTTCCCCGCCATTCAATCATGGCTGATCTATCTCTCTCTTTCAACTCATTCTCTCGCCTTCTCCCCATAAACCCTGACACCCGTATTAATCAATAACCTGCCAATCGCCATCTTAAAAATACCCAATGATGGCCTCCACAGCCATCTGAGGCAATGAATTCCACAGATTCACCACCGTCTGGCTCAAGAAATTCCACCTCATCTCCTTTTACATAGAAACATAGAAACATAGAAATTAGGTGCAGGAGTAGGCCATTCGGCCCTTCGAGCCTGCACCGCCATTCAATATGATCATGGTCGATCATCCAACTCAGTATCCCGTACCTGCCTTCTCTCCATACCCTCTGATCCCCTTAGCCACAAGGGCCACGTCTAACTCCCTCTTAAATATAGCCAATGAACTGACCTCAACAACCCTCTGTGGCAGAGAGTTCCAGAGATTCACCACTCTCTGTGTGAAAAAAGTTTTTCTCATCTCGGTTTTAAAGGTTTTCCCCTTATCCTTAAGCTGTGACCCCTTGTCCTGGACTTCCCCAACACCTTGTCCAACCCCTTAAGAATTTTGAAAGAACATTGTTTTATTTGGAGGCTGTGTCCTCTGGTCCTAGACTCCCCACTAGTGAAAACATCCTCTCCACATCCACTCTATGCAGATTCAATGTTGTTAGGATTATTCCTTGGGTGAGGGAGAAAATTGAAAAGCTGCACAGTTTTCTGTACATGTATAACCATTCAACCAAGCATCACAAAGACACGCGCTTTGTTTCCTTAGGTAGCCTCCATTCCCATTGGGAAAGAAAGTTCCATTAAAATTGCTTCCCGCCAATACCCTTAAAACTCATTGACTGAATTTTGGTGAATCTTGTCCAACAAAGAAATGACGGAAATTGAGACTGAAACTGTTACCTGATTGTGCAGGAAGGTCGGAGGTTTTTATAGCTATTGTGATCATTGCAGTGTTTCCTCTGAACTCCCAGAAGTACATCTATTTTCTTAGTTAACATTTTACCTATTTCCATTGTGAGAATTGGCATCATCCAAGACTGGGAATGAAATAAACTGAGGACTAGAACTGTTAGCTTGTATTCTAGCACCATATTGTCTTAACTTGCAAAGCAACAGTGACACTAGTCCATAACCTTACCATCACAATTATTTGAGTAGGCTGGGGCTCTATTGCTTGGAGCACAGGAAGATGAGCGGTGATCTTATAGAGGTGTATAAAATCATGAGAGGAATAGATCGGGTAGTCTCTCTGCACAGTCTCTTACCCAAAGCAGGTGAATCGATGACTAGAGGACAAAGGTTTAAGGTGAAGGGGAAAAGATTTAATAGGAATCTAGGGGAATTTTTTCCACCCAAGGTGGTGGGGGGTGTATGGAACAAGCTGCCAGAGGAGGTAGTTGAGGCAGGCACTGTTGCAAAGCTTAAGAAACAATGATACAGGTACATAGTTTAAGGAGGACTCGTTGGGCCGAAGGGTCTGTTTGCACAATGTATCTCTAAACTAAACTAAAAATTCAATCTATTGAGTCTGTTCTGTGAATAAGCCTGAAGAAGCTGATGGTAAACAATGTGGGCCGCGGAACCGGGGGGGTTGGGGCGGGAGGGGGCGGTGCAGAACCCCCCCTGTTTTGGCTAGACATGTTTCAATGTCTCCGGCTTTGGACGTGGCGCTGCTGTGCTCTAAGCAACCTGATCATGGGTGTTGTAGAGCCGGGGCTGAGGGAAGGATGGAAGCAGAAGCAGCGATGGGGGCAGATGCGGATGGGCTGGCCAGTCGCTCGCAGCAGCTCCGGCCATGGAGCAGCTTCAGGGCAAGAGTCCCGGGCCATCGGAGGCGTCGGAAACGTTGCGCCGCTGCCGTGAGAGTCTCTGCGTCAAATTTGCCCAGGTGACCAGCAAGGATCAGGCTGCGACTCGGTGCATCCTGGAGGACAAACAGCAGCTGCTGGAAGTACCAAGCACTGGGTGGAAACGGTGGAAGATAGCAGCCTTCAAATGGGGGTGGTTGGAGAAAGCATCCTGCTTGCCTGCTAGATTTTCACTTACCGATGTTGGGGGAGCTTCAACCAGGGATCACAGTTTAGGAATAAGGGGTAGACTAGTTAGGACTGAGATGTTTCTATGTTTCTATGAGGCC
Organism: Leucoraja erinaceus; assembly: GCF_028641065.1. NCBI lineage: Eukaryota > Metazoa > Chordata > Chondrichthyes > Rajiformes > Rajidae > Leucoraja > Leucoraja erinaceus. The sequence goes on along the minus strand of NC_073386.1, from coordinate 60,422,923 downwards.
AAACTTTCTTCACGCATAGAGTTGTGAATCTGTGGAATTCTCTGCCACAGAGGCAGTGGAGGCCAATTAACTGGATGTTTTCTAGAGAGAGTTACATTAAGCTCTTGGGGCTAGCAAAATCACAGGAAAGGGGTACTGATTTTAGATGAACAGCCATATTGAATGGCAGTGCTGGATTGAAGGGCCGAATGACGTATTCCTGCACCTATTTTCTATGTTTCTCTGCTTATGGGTATGGCAATAAAACTACACCACTTGATTATGCAGCATTCATGCATGGCAGAGGTATAACATAGTCATAGAGTGATACAGTGTGAAAACAGGCCCTTTGGCCCAACGTGCCTACACCCGCCATCATGTCCCAGCTACACTACCTGCTTTTGCTCCATATCAACTCCAATCCTGTCCTATCCATGTATCAGTCTAACGGTTTCTTAAATGTTGGGATAGTCCCTGCCTCAACTACCTCCTCTGGCAGCTTGTTCCATACACCCACCACCTTTTGTGTGGAAAAGGTTACCCCTCAGATTCCTATGAAATCTTTTCCCCTTCACCTTAAATCTGTCCTCTGGTCCTCGATTCACCTACTTTGGGCAAGAGACAGTGCATTGAAATGTATATTTCGAATGCATTTTAGATTCCTCAAAAGGCTTTTAAAAGAGTAACGTTCCCACAAACATATACCCCCTTTATTAATGTCATGGTTTGATGATTCTAAATTCAAATCAAAATGAAATACATGTCAAAAGGAGAATGCATACTTTCAAAATACTCTGATATTTTCCCCGAGCAAAACATAATCTGTACGACTTCGCAAAATCAGGAAATATTATGGTAATATTTTCCAACTACAGGTACAAACAAAAAAAAATAGCACTAGATATTATAACACATTTAAAAGTTTTTTGTCACATTTTCATTACCGTGGAAGGCACTTGCGTTGATCCGGGGGGGATGGGATGGGGGATATATCCCCCTACTTTTTGAGGAGGGGGATGACATATTATTTTCCCCCAGTGTTTGGAGGTCGTGCAACAACAAAAATAATAATCACCTGCTAGTATCTCTCAAGATGGCCCTACATTACCTTAAAAATACTTCACACAAAAAACATTGAAATCATACTTCTACAATGTAATAAAACATGATTATAATACATCAAATTTCAAAATCCCCCCTCCCACACCCTCCTTCCACTCGGTCGTTCCACTCCATCACCGGGTACCCCCAAGGCCAGTGATCAGTGATCGCTCCGCGCCCCCCGAACAAGCTCTGCAAAAGATCACTGACTTCCCATGTGAGACTGCGGAAATAATCCATGGGTTAGGGTGCCTGTGGAAAATGACTCTAAAGAAGAGATCTTAACTTCATGGTCGTGTAGCCACATTGGAAGACAACTGTGGCAAACTATTAAACAATTTGAACCAGATTTACATCAGACCAGAGCATTAACATAGCATCAGCATAGAATGTTGAACAAATAATTCTGTTGAAGGCCAATGAACCTTGTTTGATTTTGATATAATACCCATTATTATTTATTTACACAATTTGCAAATCTATTATTTGGCGACATTTTGGTTTACATTCATGAAAGACTGGAATTAAACACAGAATGGCATGGTGCAAAACGTTCCATAATAGGAAGCATATAGCATTGTGTTTGATTTATGTGGAAGATATCCAACAGGGTACTTACTCGTAGGCGTGGTGGCTAAAGTAGTAACACCTGCAATGAAATAAAAGAAGTTCAATGAGAATTGCAATGTGTAAACTAAAGCAAACATTGTCCAGAAAAAGGACACAAAATGCTGGAGTAGCTCAATCTGAAAAAGGGTCTTGACACGAAACGTCACCCGTTCCTTCTCTCCAGAGATGCTGCCTGACCCGCTGAGTTACTCCAGCATTTTGTGTCCATCTTCAGTGTAAACCAACGTCTGCAGTTCCTTCAAACACATATATTTTACAGTTTGGTGCGATAGTCAACTCTATTGCGATTTAATTCACAAAAATTGGCCTCACTCCTCAGCTTGTGATTTCACATCTATACTATTACTAAAACTCTCATCTTGACCACTTCAGGTCTGCATTGTAATTAAATTTGTGCAAAAATGCTACCCTATATAGCTAGGATCTTTCGCCATCTTACTCACCATTCTCCTCTGCTCCAAACTACCAAGTTTTGTTCCAATCGGTGAAATATGAGAAACGTTATGAAGGTTTAAAAAATCATGAGATCAGCAGATTGGTCTTCTCGCCTGTCAGTCACCATGAAGGTACCACCCCCTTCCGGCTCCCACTGGAGAATAAATCCCCGGAGGCGGGGCTGAGTAAACAAGCCGTGCTGATTGAGACCACAAGAGTGTGGTCGGGAAAGCCGCCGTGTGGAGTTGGGAAAGCCGCTGTTTTGAGTCGGGAGGTGCTGTGTGGTGCCGTGCCCGAATGCCGCTGAGTGGAGTCCCTCTCCCTAATGCTACATTCAAGCCTTTTTTACCACTTCCACCCTCAGCTTCATTCCCCCTAAAATGCTTGGTCATTCTATCAACCTATTGATAGAATTCAATTCATGTTTCAATGTCTCTGGCTTTGGACGAGGCGCTGCTGTGCTCTGAGCAACCTGGTCATGGGTGTTGGAGAGTCGGGGTGGAGGGAGGGATGGAAGCAGATGCAGCGGCGGGGGCAGATGCGGACTGGGAGCCGGAGCTGGTGAGTGTTTCCCGGGCTGGCGAGTCGTTCTCTGCAGCTTCAGCCATGGAGCAGCCTCAGTGCAAGAGTCCCGGGCCATTGGAGGCGTAGGAAGCGTTGTGCCTCTGCTGTGAGAGTCTCTGGGACAAATTTACCCTGGTGACCGGCATGGACCAGGCTGCGGCTCGTTACATCCTGGAGGACAACCAGTGGCTGCTGGAAGTAGGTACCAAGCACTGGGTTGAAGCGGTGGAAGATAGTGGCCTTCAAACGGGGGTGGTTGGAGAAAGCATCCTGCTTGCCTGCTAGATTTTCACTTACTGAGACTGCAGGAAAAATGTTCCTGATGTCGGGGGAGTCCTGAACCAGGGGTCACATATTAGGAATAAGGGGTAGGCCATTTAGGACTGAGTTGTTTCTATGTTCCTATGAGGACAAACTTTCTTCACCCGGAGAGTTGTGAATCTGTGGAATTCTCTGCCACAGAAGGCAGTGGAGGCCAATTTACTGGATGTTTTCAAGAGAGAGTTACATTTAGCCCTTGGGCTAGTGAAATCAAGGGATATGGGGAAAAAACTGGAAATGGGTACCGATTTTAGATGAACAGCCATGATCATATTGAATGGCAGTGCTGGTTCGAAGGGCCAAATGGCCTATTCCTGCACCTATTTTCTATGTTTCGATGCTTGAGTATATAGCAATAAAACTCGACCACTTGATTTTGAAGTATTCATGCATGGTGGAGGTATAATGTAGTCATAGAGTGATACAGTGTGAAAACAGGCCCTTCGGCCCAACTTGCCCACACCCGCCAACATGTCCCAGCAACACTACCTGCTTTTGGGCCATATCAACTCCAAACCTGTCCTATCTATGTATCAGTCGGAAATTGCTATCAGAATATGGAGGGGACACAATTTTTTGGTGGCTGCGCGCGCATGCGCACACTCACACACACGTGCGAGGCTTCGGAGGCTCAATCCAGCGTTAAATGCAGCTCAACTCTGCCTGTCTCGCCAGGTTAACCTACAGCCCTGCCTATACTGACGGGACACCAGCTCTGGTTTTCCACGCTGGCCATATTTCCCACGTCAGGCAGGGCTGTAGGTTAACCTAGCGGGACAGGCAGAGTTGAGCTGGGTTTAGCGCTGCTTCTCTGCGCTAACTGTGGGCCTGGGGGCACCACGCCTGTCTGACTCTCATCACCTCTGGCCACCCGTGGGGGGGCACTCGGGTGGTGACGGGACAGCGCCGGTGAGCCGGGATCGATCCTGGCTGCGGATGAGACGCGGGTCTGTGCCACGTCTCCCTCCTCCAATCACCGCTCTCTATCCTCAGTTCCACCCCCGCCCCCCTGCTCCTCCCTCCTCCAATGATCGCGCTGAATCATCATGTCCCGCCCCCATTGCCTGCTGACCGTCGTCTTTCTCGTCCAATCGCAGCCCTCGATCAGCAGTCCCACCCCCACTGTCTCGCGGAAAGCAGAGACTTCGCCGGGGCTTAAAATCCGGATTACAAAAACTTGGGGGGATGTCCCCCACCTCTCAAAACAGAGGGGGGGGGAAAGTCCCCTGTCCCCCCCTGGGATTTCCACCCCTGGCTAACGGTTTCTTAACTGTTGGGATCGTCCCTGCCTCAACTACTTCCTCTGGCAGCTTGTTCCATACACTCACCACCCTTTGCGTGGAAAAAGTTACCCCTCAGATTCTTATGAAATCTTTTCTCCTTCACCTTAAATCTGTCCTCTGGTCCTCGATTCACCTACTTTGGGCAAGCGACTCAGTACTTTTGAAATGTATATTTCTTATGCATTTTAGATTTCTTGAAAGACTTAAAAGAGTAACGTTTCCACAAACATATACCCCCTTTATTAATGACATGGTTTGCTGATTCTAAATTCAAATTCAAATTAAATATACGTCAAAAGGAGAACACATACTTTCAAAATACTCAGACTTTTTCCCCGAGCAAAACATAATTTGTATGACTTTGCAAAATCAGGAAATGTTATGATTATTTCTTGTCCCTTTTTCCAACAACAAAAAAAAAAATAGCACTTGAAATGATAAGACATTTTAACGTTTTTCGTCAAATTTTCTGTGCCGTGGAAGGCACTGCCGTTGATCTGGGGGCCGGGGGGGGGGAATATATCCCCCTGTAGCTGCCCCTATACGTGGTGAATAAAGGTGAGACGTCAGGCCGGTTTAAAGAGTCGTCTATTCAGTGGTGACACGTTAGGTGGTGCGCTAACTATAATAGAATGTTGCTGTAGCTGAGTGAGGTTGTTACCTCGGGCTCAGCTACCTGTCGACTCCTCAAGGTCTCGAGGTGAGAGACCTTAAGTGCCAGGACACTCCCTCTAGCCCATGACGTCACATGCCCGCCCTGGTATCTCCTGACGAGGGTTCGAGCACGAGTGGCCCGTGTTTAGGCTGATGCCACCCCCCCACTTTTTGAGGTGGGGGATGCCTTGTATTATTATCCCCCAGTGTTTGGAGGTCGTGCAATAACAAAAATAATAAACACCTGCTCGTATCTCTCATGTAGGCCCTACATTATCTTAAGAATACTTCACACAAAAAACATTGAAATCATACTTCTACAATGTAATAAGAATCAGAATCAGAATCAATTTATTTGTCATTTGGACCCCTGGAGGTCCAAACGAAAAGCCGTTTCTGCAGCCATACAATACACACAAATAGACCCCAGACACAACATAATTACATTTAACATAAACATCCATCACATAACTGTGATGGAGGCCAAATAAACTTCTCTCTCCACTGCACTCTCCCCCCCCCCCCCGATGTCAGAGTCAAAGTCATAGCCCCCGGCTGGCGATGGCGATTGTCCCGCGGCCATTAAAGCCACGCCGGGTGGTGCGAGGTCGCACACCGGGTCTTGATGTTGGAGCCCCCGGTGTGCGCTCGCAAAGTCCGCGGCCATTCCAGCCGCGCGGGGCAGTCATGTAGGCCCCGCTCCAGGAGCTCTTCGACCCCGCAACTCGGGCGGGAGAAGTCGCCACCGCAGAAGCCCCGAAAAGCGGTCTCCCCCCCAGGGAGCCGTGGGCTCGGCGCCGTCGTCCACAGACCTGTAGAGAGCCTCCGACTCTCCGGCAGCAGCAGCAGCAGCAGCAGCAACAGCACCAGCAGCAGCAGCAACAGCACCAGCAGCAGCAGCGCTCCTCCACCGCTCCGGACCCGGCCAGCTCCGCCACGGTGAGGTGAGTCGACACCTGAGTCCCCGGTCTCTTCCTGTTGGAGGCCGCTCCTCGTTGCGGCCTCAACGACGACTGAGACCCGACGAGAAAAGGTCGGGTCTCAGTGCAGGGAGAGATTTAAAAAGTTTCCCCCCCCCCCTCCCACCCACCCCCACCCCCCCCCCCACACACACACCCAACATAAAATAACAAACACTACATAAAAACACAGACAAAAATAATAAAAAGCGGACAGGCTGCAGAGGCCGCTGCTGGCCAGAGCCGCGCCGCCTACCGGATGGGGTGTAATAAAACATGATTATGATACATCACATTTCAAAGTCCCCCCTCCCACACCCTCCCCCCACTCAGTCGTTCCACTCCATCACCGGGTACCCCCAGGGCCAGTGATCAGTGATCGCTCCGCACCCCCCGAACAAGCTCTGCAAAAGATCACTGACTTCCCATGTGGGACTGCGGAAATAATCCATGGGTTAGGGTGTCTGTGGAAAATGACTCTAAAGAAGAGATCTTAACTTCATGGTCGTGTAGCCACATTGGAAGACAACTGTGGCAAACTATTAAACAATTTGAACCAGATTTACATCAGACCAGAGAATTAACTCATAGCATCAGCATAGCATGTTGAACAAATAATTATGTTAAAGGCCAATGGACCTTGTTTGATTTTGATATAATACCCATTATTATTTATTTACACAATTTGCAAATCTATTATTTGGCGACATTTTTGTTTACATTCATGAAAAACTGGAATTAAACACAGAATGGCATGGTGTAAAACGTTCCATAATAGGAAGCATATAGCATTGTGTTTGATTTATGTGGAAGATATCCAACAGGGTACTTACTCGTAGTAGTGGCGTTTAAGGTAGTAACACCTGCAATGAAATAAATGAAATTCAATGAGAATTGCAATGTGTAAACTGAAGCAAACATTGTCCAGAAGAAGGACACAAAATGCTGGAGTAGCTCAGTCTGAAAAAGGGTCTTGACCCGAAACGTCACCCATTCCTTCTCTCCAGAGATGCTGCCTGTTCCGCTGAGTTACTCCAGAATTTTGTGTCTATTTTCGGTGTAAACCAACGTCTGCAGTTCCTTCCAACACATATATTGTACAGTTTGGTGAGATAGTCAACTCTATTGCGATTCAATTCACAAAAATTGGCCTCTCTCCTCAGCTTGTGATTTCACATCTATACTATTATTAAAACTCTCATCTTGACCACTTCCGGTCTGCATTTTAATTAAATTTGCGCAAAAATGCTACCCTATATAGCTAGGATCTTTCGCAACCTTACTCACCATTCTCCTCTGCTCCAAGCCACCAAGTTTTATTGCGATCGGTGAAACATGAGAAAAGTTATGAAGGTTTAAAAAATCACTAGACTAAGCGGGATTCGTTGCGTCCCATGATCACACGGGAGGGCTGGTCCCCCGAAGTAATATTCCACCGTTCCACCAATTCCAATATTGGTGGCCAGTGGGAGGTGGGGGGGGGGGGGGGGGGGGGGGCTTTCTGAAGCGCTGGTATGGGTTCTTGGGGTGGAAGCTCAGTCCCTCAAGCTGATATGCTGGCAGCCCACTCATGACTGTTGGGCTGGCAGTTGATTCATGGCTATTCCTTGAAATTCCATTTCAAGCAGGGTGCAAGGCCACCAAATTCAAATTCATTTCCCCACTATTTCAAGCAGGGTGCAAGGCCACCAAATTCAAGTGCAGTTTCCTACCACTTCACGCAGGGTGCAAGGCCACCGAATTCAAATGCAGTTTCATACCACTTCAAGTTGGATCCAAGGCCACCACATTCAAGTGTAGTTTCGTTGATTCACAGCTCAGACAGAGTCGTGACCTCCCCCTCCCCCATCATGCAGAGACTGAGCCACACCCACACTTCCGGGTTTTATAACCCCCCCCCCCGCCCCACCGGAAAAGGTGTAGCCTTCATGGCGTGATTGACAGGAGAGAGATTGTCAACATTTTTTAAACACTAATAACACTTTTATTTTTCATTAATGGGAAGAATCCTTTGCACCTGCTGAGCGGAGGGGGACTGAGTAAGCTGGCCAAAAATCACAGCCGTAAGTGGTAGCATTTTATCTAAACTTAATATACAGTGCAAACAGGAAGTTACCCAAAGCACCCAAGCCACCATTTGCAGTAGTGCCTTTTAACTTCAAGCCAAAGCACCCAAACCACCATTTGCAGTAGTGCCTTTTTACTTCAACCCAAAGCATCTAAACAACCATTTGCAGTGCATTTTTACTTCAAACTAACCATATGTTTTACTTCAAACCACATTAAGGGCACTCACAGTTGAGTAGACATGTGTTCAGTGTTGCTCAGAGAGACGTGACCCTCTGGCTTCCTCCATCTTGCAGAGACTGAGTGAGGTTCCGGGTTTAATAGTCCCTCCCCCCTCCCGCCAGCAGAAAGAATGGCAAATTTTTAAAAAACATTAATATCCATCTGATTTTTCATCGATGGGAAAAATCCTCTGGTCCCAGAAGGTGAAGGGGGGCTCTGACCGATGTGGCCAAATATGACGGCCGTAGGTGGCGGCGTTCTCTTGGAAATCAGAGCACAGCGAGCCAAAAGCGGTCAAGATCTGACTTTTAGTAATATAGATGAGATCAGCAGGTTGGTCTCCTCGCCTGTCAGTCACCAGGAAGGTAACGCCCCTTCCGGCACCCGCAGGAGAATAAATACCCGGAGGCGGGGCTGAGTAAACAAGCCGTGCTGATTGAGACCGCAAGAGTGGAGTTGGGAAAGCCCCTGTGTGGAGTTGGGAAAGCCCCTGTTTTGAGTCGGGAGGTGCTGTGTTGTGCCGTGCCCGATGGCCGCTGAGTGGAGTCGCTCCCCTAATGCTACATTCAAGCCTCTTTTATCAGTTCCACCCTCAGCTTCTTTTCCCCCTAAAATGCTTGTTCATTCTATCAACCTATTAATAGCATTCACTTCAGTCACTCCCTGGGATCACAGCATGTCAGAGTTCTGTGTACAAGGGCACAGAGGAAGCTGGTGAGGACTTTGTTGCTTCTCCTGCCCCCTAGTGGTTTTGCCCAATGGTACATTAACAAACATCACTGTAGCAATCAGAAGTAAAATACTTTATACTTCTAACACATAATTCATCTGCAAGTCAAAACAGTAGTAAAGAAAGCAAACTCCATGATGGCATTGCACACAAAGAGGGCGTGTACACAAAAACAGGGATGTGATGCTGAACATGGATAAGGTGCTGGTAAGGCCGCATTTGGAACATTGTGAGCAATTTTGGGCACCATATCTGAGGATGTACTGGCTCTGGAGAAGAGGATGTTTACACGAATAATCCCAGGAATGCGCAGATTAACATATGGTGAACGTTTGTCGGCACTGGGCCTGTACTCGCTGGAGTTCAGAAGTATGAGGGGGGACCTCATTGAAACATACAAATATAGTGAAAGGCATGGATAGAGTGGATGTGGAGAAGATGTTTCCAATAGTGGGAGAGTCTAGGTCTTAGCCTCAGAATTAAAAACATTTTTTTAGAAAGGTGAGGAGGAATTTCTTTAGTCAGGGGGTGGTGAATCTGTGGAATTCTTTGCCACAGGAGGCTGTGGAGGCCAAGTCAGTGGATATTTTTAAGGCAGAGATAGATAGATTTTTGATTGGTACGGGTGTCAGAAGTTATGGGGAGAAGGCAGGAGAATGGAGTTAGGAGGGAGGGATGGATCAGCCGTGATTTGAATGTCGGTTTAGACTTAATGGGCCGAATGACCTAATTCTACTCCTATCACTTATGACTTAATGACCTTATAATTAGTGCTTCGTACCTATAAGAGGTTCACAGCAACTGTGATTTTTTGAGAATAGTTTAGGACAAGTTTCAACAAACCATCTCTACAATTCTTGTGCTCTAAAATACGTTAAAACAAAGTCTGTTTCATGCTAAAAAAAAAAAAGACACACAGTGCTGGAGTATCTCAGCAGGTCAAGCAACATCTCTTAAGGTCAGCTGCGGACATAGGACAGAGATTTCAGGTGGACGGCAAAAGATTTCAAGAGGACATAGGTTTGATGTGAAGGGGAAAAGATATCATAGGAATCTGAGGGGAGATATTTTTACACAATGCGTGTTGGGTGTATGGAACAAGCTGCCAGAGGAGATAGTTGAAGCTGGGAATATCCCAACGTTTAAGAAATTGTTAAACAGGTACATGGTTAGGACAGGTTTGGAATGATACGGACCAAACGCAGGCAGGTGGGACAAGTGTAGCTGGGACATGTTGGTCCGTGGGAAATTTCAGTGATGTTTCTCTAAACTAAACTATGCCATTTGCTTTTTAAATTCTAGATTACTTAATTTCCCTAGATGCTGCGATAAAATGTAAAATGTTTGTGTTCAGATCAGCGTCATTCGACCACTGATTTCACAACACCATTCTGAAATGTCACCTACCCATGTTCAATCTGCAGAAGGGTCTCAACCAGAAACTTCACCTATCCATGTTCTCCAGAGATGCTGCCTGACCCGCTGGGTTACTCCAGCACTCTGTGTCCTGTCAACATCATTCCCGTTACTTTCAAATGGCTCCCCTGCTGCTGCCTACACTGTTGAAAACAAGCCCTCATCTTACAAGAGCTGCTGATTGTGCTTGCATCATCTCCCAGTCATCCTCTCTACTACCATATCACTTGCAACATCTCTACAAATCTCCTCTTTTTCACTTCTTTATTTGCTACACATTCATCTTACTTCTCATTTTTTGCAAATTGTGTTTTTTTTAATAATGTTTCAATTGGATTCTGCATTTATTAAATAAGGCTCTTAAGACCGGTTGTACCAGCTTCAAATTTGTCTTGTTGCGTCTCATTGTCTGTAACTCATTTTCCCCTAGCCCACAGCGAACAATGGCCTGTCTCCTTTATCATCATTACTTTTTTGCATGTCTGTCATTCAATTGTTCTTTATCTCCCCACATCACCATCTATATCTTTTGTTTCCCTTTTCCCTACTCTCAGTCTGAAGAAGGGTCTCAACCCAAAACGTCACCTATTCCTTTTGTTGTCTGACCTGCTGAATGACTCCAACTTTTTGTATCTATCTTCACTCTTAATGGTCAGTTGAGTGTAGTTGACTGTCAAGTGTACCAAGGTACAGTGAAAAGCTTTTTGGCTTAGTGCTATCCATCTGTCAAATATTAAGAGGGAGTTAGATGTGGCCCTTGTGGCTAAAGGGATCAGGGGGTATGGAGAGAAGGCAGGTACGGGATACTGAGTTGGATGATCAGCCATGATCATATTGAATGGCGGTGCAGGCCCGAAGGGCCGAATGGCCTACTCCTGCACCTATTTTCTATGTTTCTATGTTTCTATTATAGATCACGTGTCTAGATTACATATCTGTTGTGCTGCTGCAAGTTTTTCGGGGCATATGAAAATAAAACACCTGATATTTGAATCTTTTGTTTAGTTTGGAAACTGTAGTTTGGTCTGTCACATTGATCATGTTGGAAGTTTTTTTCCTACTGAAGCAGTTTCTCAATTGGAACCATTAAAAGAGGCTTATGTTCCTTTCAATTGACCTAGTTTTCAGGAACGTATTAATGCTGTTCTAATATAGTGTACATCACAACACCTGATATACTGTAACCATGTCAAAGGGACTGCATGTTTTATGCATTTAACGTGCATTTATGAAATAATGTGCAGGTTTAACTAATGCAAAACCTAATTTACACATTGTATTAGGTTCAGGGTGAACTCATTAGTGATGGAGCAGTGATCAGCACATATTGGATGAGTGCATCTCAACTTGTTTTCCGTCAACATTCATTTCAGAACAACACAACAAACTCAGCCCAAACTTGCCATCACTTCTGATCAGCAGGATATCAAAAAATCCATTAGCCAGCTAGAAAACATCCTGAGCGATTTCAATTACATTTCTCTCTCACACTGTCTGGCTTCACAGACTTTTATCAAAAAGACGCAACAAAGCAAAATCACACAAACATAACATTGCATTCTGAGAGAAAGCAGAAGACACTTGTAATCATCATTGATGTTGGGAAGATTGGTCGAGCCAATGTTAAATGTAAAGGGTGGCATTCTCTCTCTTCCTTGACATCAGATTTCTGGTATGAGTCATAAGTTCTAGGAACAAAATTAGGCCATTCAGCCCATCAAGTCTCCTCCGCCATTCAACCATGGCTGATCTATCTTTGCCTCTCAACCCCATTCTCCTGCCTTCTCCCTGTAACCTTTGACGCCTTTTCAAATTACGAAACTGTCAATCTCCACCTTAAAAATACCCAAAGACTTGGCCTCCCTGTGGCAATGAATTCTACAGATTCACCACCCTCTGGCTAAAGAAATTCCTTCTCATCTCCTTTCTAAGGGTACATCGTTTTATTCTGAGGCTGTGCCCTCTGGTCCCACAGTGGAATCTACCTGTTTAAATATTTAAATTTTGGGGTTTTGAATTACGTGCTAGCTTTCTGGAACATTGACCCAGTGTAAAACGCACATTGTTTGCCAAGCAATACACTTGATACTCAGATACTAAAGATTAATATGGCTCCATCACCATTAAGATCAGATCTTTAAGTTTCTACTGTATTACGTCAAGGCCAACGAGTACTGAAACAACAATTTTTTCATTTGAATATCGATGACCACAAATAAATTCAAGGTTGAAGGAAAACTAAAGAGGTGCAGATGCTGAAACTCAGTGGGTCAGGCAGCATCTGAGGAGGGAATGACAGGTGGTGTTTCGAGTCAGGACTTGACAAGGGTTGAGGAGTAGATGCAGTCACTTGGAGAATAGTCCCTCAAAAGTCTCTCCCTCCACTGATTATAAGCTACCTAAATCAGTAGAATTGGAAGCAAGTAAAAGAAGGACCCTGACCCAAAACTTCACCTACACTTTTCCTCCAGAGTTGCTGCCTGATCCACCGATTTACTCCAGCACTTTGTGTCAATCCTTTGTATAAACCATCATCTGCAGTTCTTTGTTTCTACATTTTGGCTTATTCCACTGCAAAATCTCCTCAAGTTATGCCTGCTTTGAAGAAGTTTTCCTTCACTCTCAGATGGGAGCTCTGTAAGACCATCTCTCATTGTTTTCAACCCGAGCTCTTCAACACCCACCTGCTACTTTCAGTCTGAAGAAGGGTCTCAATCCAAAATATCACTAATTCTTTTCATCCAGAGATGCTGAGTTACTCCAGCCCCTCGCAGTTCCCATCCAATTCACACTCATTCCAGATGGTTCAGTTCTTTATGGACAAGATTCTCATTCAGACTAACAAATGGTTTTGACCCGAAACATCACCTACTTCTTTTTCCCAGGGATGCTGCCTGACCCACTGAGTTACTCCAGCACTCTGTGAAACGTCACCTATCCAGCACTCTCTTCTCCACAGATGCTGCCTGACCCGCTGAGTTACTCCAGCACTTTGTGAAACGTCGTCTATCCATGTTTCTCTAGCTTTTTGTGTCTTTGGTTTAAACCAGCATCTGCTGTTCCTTCCTACACATGTTTCTGATTACTGTTCAGTTTAAACAGGGCCACAAGATGAGACAGAGAGCGCTGTTAGCAGGTTCTGTTGTGGTTTCTCTTGCTTCTGTTTACTATTTTACTTCTTTTGAAACATGCAGAGAAGGAAAGGGTGTAGTGCAATGTGGTCGAGAATCTAAATTATTCAAATGGCGTAATTTGTGTGTTGCTATAGTGACCGTCCAACTTGTTAACCTATATCATTGCACAGATAAAATAATTGCTTCCCCTAAAGGAGCTATCAGCTATCAGCTCCTCAGTGTCAACATACAACTATGAATTTAACATTCTTCAATAGAAATTAACGTCATTTAATGCAGGAAGTTCAATTTTTGTCCCAGTTCCCACAAAGTTGGGAAATCAGGAAGGTTTATAGTGAGAGGGGAAAGATTTAATATGAACCTGAGGAGCAACTTGGTCACACTGAGGTTGGTTGGTGTATGGAACGAGCTGCCAGAGGGAGTAGTTGAGGCAGAGACTATAACATTATATAAAAGACATTTGGACAGGAGCATGGCTAGGAAAGGGTTTGTTTAGTTTAGTTTAGAGATACAGCGTGGAAACAGGCCATTCAGCCCATCGGGTACCCTGCCCTCACAGACTAGAGACAATTTACACACACACCAAGCCAATTACCCTACAAACCAGCACGTATTTGGAGTGTGGGAGGAAACCGAAGGTCTCGGAGAAAACCCACAATGTCACGGGGAGAATCTGCAAACTCCGTACAGACAGCACTCGTGGTTGGGATCGAACCCAGGTTTCCAGTGTTGCATTCGCTGTAAGGCAGAAACTCTACCGCTGCGCCACCGTGACGCCTTTTAGAGCATTGTGGGCCAAATGTGGGCAGGTGGAACTTGGTCGGCATGGGGAAGTTGGGATGAAGGGCTTGCCTCCGTGCTGTTTGACTACAAATGGACCAAGATTAAGCCTTAATGTGACAAATGGCCAAACATTATGTGGTAAGATGGTGGGGAGTGGTGCAGGGAATAAAGGAGAGGCAGTAACACTCCAGGGCTGATGTCCATGCCTATTTCCCATCAAACACATACAAATACAGAAGAATGACAAAACAAACACAAATCAATAATGGGTGATAAATATTGGATAAGCATTAACTGGGCCAAGGTTAGCTTCCTCCTTGGCTGTTGCGCCAATTTGGGTAGATGTTGTTCTAGTGACATGAATCAGTCACATGAATCAGTCACAGAGGCCAAAGCAGTGGGATCGACCTTCCCCACAAATTTACCCTGAAGCCTGGAGAAGGAGTGAAGGATAATCAGGAGCCAGTGTGCTGGGACTATCACGTGTGAAGCTGGGAGCACCTGATAGACAATAGACATTAGACAATAGGTGCAGGAGTAGGCCATTCGGCCCTTTGAGCCAGCACCGCCATTCAATGTGCTCATGGCTGATCATCCCCAATCAGTACCCGGTTCCTGCCTTCTCCCCATATCCCCTGGCTCCGCTATGTTTAAGAGCCCTATCTAGCTCTCTCTTGAAAGTATCCAGAGAACCGGCCTCCACTGAGGCAGAGAATTCCACGGACACACAACTCTCTGTGAGAAAAAGCGTTTCCTTGTCTCCGTTCAAAATGGCTTACTCCTTATTCTTAAACTGCGGCCCCTGGTTCTGGACTCCCCCAACATCGGGAACATGTTTCCTGCCTCTAGCGTGTCCAAACACTTGACAAACTTATATGTTTCAATAAGATATCCTCTCATCCTTCTAAACTCCAGAGTTTACAAGCCCAGCCTCTCTATTCTCTCTACTCAGACTACAGCTACAGAACTTCAATCCTGCCTCTCTGGTGCCAGCCACCAGTGGTAACTTTGGTGGGCACGGTGGCGCAGCAGTAGAGTTGCTTCCTCACAGAGACTCGGGTTCGATCCTGACTAGGGGTGTTGTCCTACTCATCCTTCTAAATTCCAGTGTATTCAAGCCCTGCCACTCCATTCTATCAACTTATAATAGTCCCGCCGTCCTGGGAATTAATTTTGGGAACCGTCGCTGGGGAGAAGGCAGGAACGGGGTGCTGATTGTGGATGATCGGCCATGATCACATTGAGTGGTGGTGCTGGCTCGAGGGGCCGAATGGCCTACTCCTGCACCTATTGTCTGTCTGCACGGAGTTTGAACGTTCTCCCTGGGACCGAGTGGGTTTTCTCAGGGTGCTCCGGTTTCCACTCGCATTCAAAATTCATACAGGTTTGTAGGTTAATTTGTAAGTAAATTGTATGTAAATGATGTGTGCTTGACTTAATGACTTTGGACACTTTGGTAAGATACAGATCAAGCATCAACATTAACAAGCTTAGTCTCACATAACTGAGACTTGTGAAGCTGCACGTACGAAGTGCATGGACATTTTCCATGGAACACACTTGATACATTTAAATCTTGCTACAATGCAGATCTGTGATTATCATCAAAGTCATGATTGCAGCTTCCTGTGTTTCTGCTTCAAATTATTTTATTGAAAGAGGGAAGTTAAAAGAGCGAATCGAAAGGTGTTAGAGTAAACCGAGACAGAGTACAGTGGCAGAAACAAACATAAGGAGAAAATCTGATGCGTAACTTTGCAGTGCAATCTCAAACACAAATGGATAGATTGTGTAAAGGCTTGGAGTTACAGCATGGAATCCAGCCCTTCGGCCCACCATGTCGACCATCGACCACCCGCTCACTCTAGTTCTTGTATTCCACCTTCTTATCCACTCCCTACACACTAGCGGCAATTTACACAGGCCAATTAACCAGCAAACTTGGGATGTGGGAGGAAACCGAAGCACCCGGAGGAAACCCATGCGGTCACAGGGAGAATGTGCGCACTCCACACAGGCAGCAGTCGAGGTCAGGAAGGAACTGACGTCTCTGGCACCGTGAGGAAGCGGCTGTACAAGGTAGGTGTAGACTGCGTACCTGGGTCTACACAGCTGCAGGAATTGTCCCCTGCAGTTCACATGACCCTTGAATATATAAAACATAACTCGCTGCCCACAGTCACTGCACTTTCTCTTCCTCCTCCTTGAAGGAGAAGTGGCCCTTCAAGAGGTAACTAGTGATCCGACAAGTTTTAGAAATTCGCCTTGCTTTCAGTGGGCATTTCAATATTCACTGTAGTGCCCAGACTGTTGAAAAATATAAAAAGACCCAAAGGGCTGGAGTAACTCAGCGGGTCAGGAAGAAACTCTGGAGAATATAGATAGGTGACGTTTCACAAAGTGCTGGAGTAACTCAGCGGGTCAGGCAGCATCTGTGGAGAATATGGATAGGTGACGTTTCACAGAGTGCTGGAGTAACTCAGCGGGTCGGGCAGCATCTGTGGAGAACATGGATAGGTGACGTGTTTGTAAATCAGCATCTACAGCTCCTGTGTCTACACTTTATTGCTCCACTGCAAAATCTCCTCAAAGTGTATGTTTTAACTTTAAGAAACATTGTCCAATTACCAAAAGTACTTTTACAAAATGCTTCACTTCCACCTGTTCCATTTGACTTTGGGTCATCCGGAAGAGAAACAGGGTCATTTGCCCAACAAGGCTAGGAAGGTTTCGAGGGATGAGGGCCAAACGTGGCGCAAAGATTGGGCACCTTGGTCGGCGTGTATGAGTTGGGCTGATGGGCCTGTTTCCATGCTGTATGACTATGAGACCAAGCCAACAAGATACCCCATCTGAGCTAGTCCCATTTGCTCACATTTAGCCCATGTCTTTCTTACTCATGTATATATCCAATTATCTTTTAAACGGTGTTGTTGATCCTGCCTCAACTACCTCCGCTGATAGCTCGTTCCAGACACCCACCAACCTCCGTGTGAAAAAGTTGCCCTCAGGTTCCTATTAAATATTTCCCCCTTCACCTTAAACCTATGTTTTCCTGTTCTTGTTCCCCCTACTCTGGATAAAAGACTGTGTGAATTTACCCAATCCATTCCCCTCATCATTTTCTCAGATCACCCCGCATCCTCCAGTGAATACAATCCTAGCCTGCCCAAACCCTCAGGCCCTCGAGTCCTGGAAACATCCTTGTAAAGAAGCCTTTGGATTGGCACATGGATATGCAGGGAATGTAAGGGCATGGATCACGTACGTACAGGCTGAGGAGATTAGTTTAAGTTGGCATCATGTTGCTCATGGACATTGTGGGTCGAAGGGCCTGCTCCTGCACTTTAGGCTTTAGAGATACAGCATGGAAACAGGCCATTCATCCCACCGAGTCTGTGCCGACCAGCGATCACTGCCTACACTAGCACTGTCCTACACACTAGGGACAATTTACAATTTACAGAAGCCAATTAACCTACAAACCTGTACATCTTTGGGAAATGGGTGGAAACTGGGTCACGCAGAGAAAACCAACGCGGTCACTGGGAGAACATATACGAAGATACAGACAGCACCCATAGTCAGGATTGAACCGGGGTCTCTGGCGCTGTGAGGCAGCAACTCTACTGCTACGCCACTGTGCTGCATCCTTCCATATTTGCAATCTTCTCCGCACCCTTGCCAGCTTGTCTTTAAACTTTGATCAGCATCAAAGTCAAATCACATTTTGGTTTGACTGTGTTGGGTGGCAACATAATCCTTGAAATAATTCATCACCGAGTCATGGTGTGCAGGTTACTTTGGTCCTTCAGTGGTACATGACTAACAGGAATTTAGCCATGTGTAGGAAGGAACTGCAGATGCTGCTTTAAACCGAAGACACACACATAGAGCTGAAGTAACTCAACGGGTCAGGCAGCATCTCTGGAAAAGAGGAATTGGTGACGTTTCAGGTCATGACGGTTTGAAGAAGGGTCACAACCCGAAACGCCACCTATTCCTTCTCTCCAGAGATGCTGCCTGTCCCGCTGAGTTACTCCAGCTTTCTATGTCTAACAAAGAGGGTACGTGGCCTCTGAGAATGAGCACCAGTCTGTTTCCCACTTGCCATGAAGTGCATTGTATAAACTATGCATGGAACCGGAGCGTATAATGAAGCCCATTCAGTTCACAGGAAGCACGGGACTGCTCTAGTTTAGTGATTAAATATATGGCATCTATTAAAATTAACAGCGTTACACAAGCTTCTGTACAAGCCTGTAAGGGAGTGCTTTGCTGCTGGGTGTGGCTGGTGCTGACTGATCCAAACTTTCATTGCTACTTTCTGCAAGCATAGAGCTGTTCTGATACATTTATATTCTTCAGTCAGACATCTATCATAGAAAGATGTTTTGATTCCAATTATTTTGCTTCTTATCTCCCTTAATCTATCAGACAGGTCATCCGGGTCTACATAGTCATTTAATATTCCACAGGGAACTGCGTGCTGGAACCTTGAAAAAAGCACTAAGGGCTGGAGGGACTCAGTTAGTCGGGCGGCATCTGTGGAGGAAAATGGACAGATGACCATTCAGCCTGAAGAACCCCTGAATCCCTCCAACACTCTGTGTTCTGCTCATTTAGACTTTACTTTAGACTTTAAACTTTGGAGATACAGCATGGAAAAAGGCCCTTTGGCCCATCACCCACCAGCGATCACCCAGTATGCTAGCACTATCTTACAAAGTAGGGATAATTTACAATTTTTACCGAAGCCAGCTAACCTACAAATCTGCACGGCTTTGGAGTGTTGCAGGAAACCGGAGCACCCAGGGAAAACCCACGGGGTCACGGGAAGAACGTGCAAACTCCGTACAGACAGCACCCATAGTCAGGATGGAACCCGGGTCTCTGGTGCTGCAAGGCATTGACTCTACTGCTACACCACCGTGCCACACATTCAATGCCCATGTGTTACAGTTCCGTTTAGTTCATTGTCACCTGTACCGAGGCACAGAGAAAAGCTGTTGCTGCGTGCTATCCAGACAGCAGAAAGACATGACATGATTACAATCGAACCATTTACAGTGTATAGTGTGCAGTGCAACGTCCAGTGTAAGGGAATTGAATACAAAGGCAGTGAAGAAGTGTTGAAAAAGAGTTCTGACCCGAAATGTCATACATCCTTTTTCTCCAGAGATGTTGCCTACCCGCTGAGTTACTCCAACACTTTGTGTCCATCAACAGCATTTGCTGTTCCTTCCTACACAAAGGCAGTGAAGTTATTTTTCAGTTATCCGGGCATGTACATGGCCATAACTGGAAGGTCATGTACGGCATTAGTCCCCTCATATTCCCCCACCTCACCTGTGCCACACCTGGACGCACCTATTTCTCTCCTCCCCCTACATTCCTTCTTCTGGCTTCACAATTTGGAACTCTTCAATCCTTTTGTCTCACACCTTCTGTGTGTTCATCTCTGGCCTTTGTCCAACCATCTGCCAATCAATACTCCCCACTCGCATATGTCCACGTATTACCTGCCACGCTCTGTCCTGTCCCATCTCTTCCAGCTTTCATCCCCCAGCCCCCTCAGTTCAATCAGTCTGAAGAAAGGTCCCGATCCGAAACGTCACCTATCCATGTTCTCCACAGATGCTGCCTGACCCGCTGAGTTACTCCAGCACTCTGTGAAACATCACCTATCCATGTTCTCCACAGATGCTGCCTGACCCGCTGAGTTATTCCAGCACTCTGTGAAACATCACCTATCCATGTTCTCCAGAGATGCTGCCTGACCCGCTGAGTTACTCCTGCACTCTGTGAAACGTCACCTATCCATGTTCTCCACAGATGCTGCCTGACCTACTGAATTATTCCAGCACTCTGTGAAACATCACCCATCCATGTTCTCCACAGATGCTGCCTGACCCGCTGAGTTACTCTAGCACTCTGTGGGTTTTTCTACAGCCTTGTTTTCCTTATTTAAGGAGGGTATAAATATGAACATCTGATAGATACATGAAAGACTACGAGGGGTTGTGATAGATTGGCAGCTGCCTCTTGTGGGGAATCTCTAACAGTTTAAAAGTAAAGGATTACCTCAGTTCAGAAAGAGATGAGGTGAATTAATTTCTACCAGAGGGCCATGAGCCTTTGGAACCCCCCCCCCCCCCCCCCCCCCCCCCCCCCCCCCCCCCCCCATTCAATGGAACAAGAAATTGAAGCCTTTGGTGTTTCTAAGGCAGAGGTGGATTCTTGAATAGGCTGGCACAGTGGCACAGCAGTTGAGTTGCTGCCCTCCAGCGCCAGACACACAGGTTCCACCCTGACTACAGATGCTGTCTGTGTGGAGTTTGCATGTTCTCCCTGTGACCACGTGGGGTTTCTCCAGGTGCTCCTGTTTCCTCGCACACTCCAAAGACATGTGCTTTTGTATGTTAATTGGCTTCTGTTAATCGCAAATTATCCTAAAGCAAGGAGGTAAAAGTTGCCTTGGGTAGCACAACATGGGGCTGAGGCCACAGTAAGATGAACAGTGATCTTACTGAAAGATGATGCATGTTCCAGGGGTCAAGAGACCCAAACCTGCTCCTAAGTCTTACACCTCTGTGCACCTAGACCGTAGGTAGACATTTAACTGTGTGAGGGCTGTCAGGGTCAACATTTTACATCACATTGCGTTTGGATGCAGTGAGATAATTTGGCGTCGTTGCACTGAATATTGATCATTGTATTGTCAGGAAGGTTCATAATAGCAAACCTTTGTTTCCAAAAGCTCCAGATTCAGGGACAGTTTCTTCCCAGCTATTATCAGGTAGCTGAACCATCCCATCACCAACTAGTCCTGACCTTCCATCTACCTATTGGAGACCCTCTTGAATTGGAACTATCTTTAATCGGACTTTACTGGACTTTATCTCCCATCAAATGATATACCCTTTATCCTGTATTTGTACACTGTGGATGGCTCAATTGTAACCTTTTCTTCAGAGATGCTGTCTGACCCGCTGAATTACTCCAGCTTTTTGTGTTATCTTAAGTTTAAACCTGCATCTGCAGTTCCTTCCTACACATATTAATCATGTATAATCTTTCAGCTGAAGATAGACACAAAAAGCTGGAGTAACTCAGTGGGACAGGCAGCATCTCAGAACAGAAGGAATGGGTGATGTTGCGGGTTGAGACCCTTCTTCAGACTGTTTAGGGATAAGGGAGACGAGAGATATAGACGATGATGTGGAGAGATAACGAACATTGAATGAAAGATATGCAAAAAAGTAACGATGATAAAGGAAACAGGCCATTCTTAGATGTTTGCTGGGTGAGAACGAGAAGCTGGTGTGACTTGGCCTGAAGTGAGAGAAATCAATATTCATACCACTGGGCTGTAAGCTGCCCAAGCGAAATATGAGATGCTGTTCCTCCAATTTGCGTTTAGCCTCACTCTGACAATGGAGGAGATCAAGGACCGAAAGGTTTGTGTAGGAATGGGAAGGAGAATTAAAGTGTTTGGCAGCCGGGAGATCAGGTAGGTTCACATGGGCTGAGCGAAGGTGTTCGGCGAAACGATCGCCCAGTCTGCGTTTGGTCTCACCGATGTATAAGAGTCCACATCTTGAACAATGGATAGAACAGATGAGGTTGGAGGAGGTGCAAGTGAACCTCTGCCTAACCTGAAGGGACTGTCGGGTTCCCTGGACAGAGTTGAGGGAGGATGTATAGGGACAAGTGTTGCATCTTCTGTGGTTGCAGGGGAAGGTACCCGGGGTGGGGGTGGTTTGTGTGGGAAGGGATGAGTTAACCAGGGAGTTGCAGAGGAAACGGTCTCTGTGGAAGGCGGAAAGGGGTGGAGATGGGAAAATGTGGCTAGTGGTGGGATCACGTTGAAGTTGGCAGAAATTTCGGAGGATTATGTGTTGTATAATGAGTATATGAGTAAAGAGGTCCTTCTGCAGTTGTACAGGGCCCTGGTGAGACCACATCTGGAGTATTGTGTGCAGTTCTGGTCCCCTAATTTGAGGAAGGACATCCTTGCTATTGAGGCAGTGCAGCGTAGGTTCACGAGGTTAATCCCCGGGATGGCGGGACTGCCATATGAGGAAAGATTGGAAAGACTGTGCTTCTACTCACTGGAATTTAGTAGGATGAGAGGGGATCGTATAGAAACATATAGAATTATGAAAGGATTGGACAAGCTAGATGTAGGAAAAATATTCCCAATGTTGGGCGTGTCCAGAACCAGGGGCCACGGACTAAGAACAAAGGGAAGGCCATTTAAAACTGAGATGAGAAAAATCTGTTTCACCCAGAGATTCGTGAATTTGAGGAATTCTCTGCCACAGAAGGCAGCAGAGGCCAATTCACTTGATGAATTTAAAAGAGAGTTAGATAGAGCTATAAGGGCTAGTGGATATGGAGATAAGGCAGGCACGGGTTACTGATTCTGGATGATCAGCCATCATCTCAATGAATGGCGGTGCTGGCTCAAAGAGCCAAATGGCCTCCTCCTACATCAATTTTCCCTGTTTCTATGTTTCTATGTATGCAACTGCTAATGGAGTGGAAGGGAATGACTAGGGGGGCTCTGTCTTTGGTGCAACTAGGGGGAGGGGGAGCAATGGCGGAGCTGCAGGGTAACAAGTGAGGGCCTCCTCTATGATGGGAGAGCAGAACCAATGTTCTCTGAAGAATGAGGACATCTCGGATGTTCTAGTATGGAACACCTCATCTTGGGCGCAGATGCGGCGTAGACGGAGGGATTAGGAGTAGGGGATAGAGTCTTTGCAGGATGCGGGGTGGGAAGAAGTGATTGGATAGCAGGCAAACATCTAACTTGGTATGCGTGACAATAAACTAAATTAAACATAAGAAAGTCCAAAATAGAAGTGACCAAATGGCTTTGAAATAGAGAAGTAAAAATCTATAAAAAAAGGCATTGTACGGATGTCAGAACTTTTCGAAAGGCACAGGATGTGTGGTATTTCACAACAGAATATCTGCCTGATGAATCATTGTATGATGCAACTTGTACATGGATCTCACCGACTACAGGCCAGATACCCATCATGGCCAGGTTTGACATTAAGGGAGCAAGGAAGTCAAGAAATGAAGTTGAGAATGCCAGGGACTTTTTCATATAAGGAGGCTCACGTATAAGGAAGCTTTGAACTATTTCATCGTCTTTGTGCGATTCAAGAGTTAGAAACAAAGAACTGCAGATGCTGGTTTACACCAAAGGTAGGCACAAAGTGCTGGAGTAACTCAGAGCTTCAGGCAGTATCCAGAGACAGCCTGATCCGTTGAGGTACTCCAGCGCTGTGTGTCTATCTTCATGCAATTCAAATTAGATTTGTCCCTCAGTGGCAGTGTGAATATTGTGGCATTGCTTTATGAGGATGTTGCCAGGACTCGAGGGTATGAGCTGTGCGGAGAGGTTAAGTAGGCGGGTCTCTATTCCTTGGAGTGCAGGAGGATGGGGGGCGGGGGTGATCTTATAAAATCATGAGAGGAATAGATCGAGTAGATGCACAGATCCTCTTGCCCAGAGTCGGGGAATCGAGGATCAGAGGACATACAGTAGGTTTAAAGTGAAGGGGAAAAGATTTAATAGGAATCTGAGGGGTAATTTTTTCATACAATGGGTGGTGGGTGTATGTAACATGTGCTGCCAGAGGAGGTAGTTGAGGCTGGGACTATCCCAACCATTTAAGAAACAGTTAGACAGGTACATGGATAGGACACGTTTGGAGGGATATGGACCAAATGCAGGCAGGTGGGACTAGTGTAGCTGGGACATGTTGGCCGGTATGGGCAGGTTGGGCCGATGAGCATGTGGCCACTCTGTATCACTCCGTATGACTCTATCTAGACTATTGATACCCAAGTTATTTATGCATGCACATAACACTATTGCATAGATCACTGGATGGCTGCTTGCAGTCTAGTACCAGAGGGCTGCCTCCAGCTGCCTCCAGCTGCCTCCAGTGATCCAACTCCACATGTGAACTTGTGCTATAACACAACAAGCAATGCCTGGAACTACCACCTTGTAGTAATTCACTGGTGCAATATGTTGTATGTCTTCATCAGTATACAACTTCCCCCAAATAATCCATACGACTTAAATGGAAGCCGAAGAAGGGTCCCGACCCCAAACGTCACCTGTCCATATTCTCCAGAGATGCTGCCTGACCCGTTGAATTACCCAAGCACTTTGTGTCTCTCCGTGGTAAACTAGAGTGATGCAGCAGTAATGTTGCTGCCTTCCAGCACCAGAGATCCTAGCTCGATTCCGACCACAGGTGCTGTCTGTGTGGAGTTTGAATGTTCTCCCTGTGACTGTGTGGGTTTTCTCCATGTGCTCTCATTTCCTCCCACAAAGACGTATAGCATTGTAGGTTAATTGGCTTCTGTAATATTTACAGAGGGAGTTAGATGTGGCCCTTGTGGCTAAAGAGATCAGGGGATATGGAGAGAAGGCAGGTACAGGGTATTGAGTTGGATGATCAGCCAAGATCATACTGAATGGCGGTGCAGGCTCGAAGGGCCGAATGGCCTACTCCAGCACCTATTTTCTATGTTTCTATGTTTCTATGTAAAATTGTAAATTGTCCCCAGTGTGTAGGATAGTGTTAGTGTACGGGGATCGCTGGTCGGCGTGGACTCGGTGGGCCAAAGGACCTGTTTCCACACTGTATCTATGCACCAAAGGAAGGTTAAACTCATGAACCCTAGACGATATCATATCGGTAGGCTTGGGAATGCTTTGGTGAGATAAGCACAGGTCAGCCACAGCCACCTGGAGTGATTCTGGAGCGAGGACGTTGAGTGTGACACATGGCAGATCTCTTTAGACTTCACTTTTACTTTAGAGATACAGCATGGAAACAGGCCCTTCATCCCAATGACCTCGTATACACTGACCAGCATACACCCTGTATATTGGCACTATCCTACACACTAGGGTCAATTTACAATTATACTGAAGCCAATTAACCTACAAACCTGTACGTCTTTGGAGAGTGGGAGGAAACTGGAGCCCCCGGAGAAACCTGACACAGTCACAGGGAGAACGTACAAACTCCACACAGACAGCACCCATAGTCAGGATCAAACCCGGGTCTCTGGATGTGTAAGGCATTCTCTCCACCCTTCTCCTTCCCCATCACCCAATTGTCAAACATCGTTAGGTTTGAATCTTCTACATCTAGTCAGGCCAAGGGACAATCCCACCCTATCTGGCTGACTTTCATATCGTTTAATCATCTGGCCAGTGGCTACATGGTGGAGCAGCGGGTAAGTTACTGCCTCACAGTGCCAGAGACCCGGGTTCAATCCTGACACTGGGTGCTGTCTGTACGGAGTTTGTAGGTTCCACATGTGACCAGGTGGGTTTTCCCCAGGTCCTCTGGTTTCCTCCCACATCCCAAATACATGCAGGTTTGTGGGTTAATTGGCCTCTGTAAATTGACCCTAGTGTGTAGGGTGATCAATAGTCGCTGTGGACTCAGTGGGTCACAGGGTCTGTTTCCATGCTGTATCTCTGAACTAAACTGAACATTATCGTTGAACGACCAGTGTCGTACAATTTTAGCCTGACCTTCCAACCAGCTTAAGGGCATACTTGGAAAAAAAATTACTAACATTTGCATTCACCACTGCAGATTATTTTATGTAAAATTCTGTGAAAATTTAAATTCTTAGCATAACTACCCACATGTGTCATGAAGGAAAATATTCTTGATGAATACAATTTTCCAAACTTTGAATTTTCAATTGCTATTTGTGCAACTAGATAATCATGTTTAAATTATCTCCAAAAAGCTCTTTCTTTGCATTACCCATGGGACCATGGAGAATTTGTTCTGTACTTAGAGTGTTGTGCTTAGTTTTGGTCAACCTGTTACAGGAAAGATGCCATTAAGCTGGAAAGTGTGCAGAGAAGATTTACGAGAACTTAATTTGTGGGAATGCAGGATAATGAGGGGTGATCTTGACTTGAAACGTCACCTATCCATGGTCTCCAGAGATGCTGCCTGACCTGCTGAGTTACATCAGCACTGTGAAACTTCACCTATCCATGTTCTCCAGAGATGCTGCCTGACCCGCTGAGTTACTCCAGCACTTTGTGGGGTTTTTTCTGACTTTCAGCCAGATTGGCTGGGATGTGAAAAGATATGAATCGCATGCAGGCAGGGAAAATTCGATAAACTGGGCATGATTGTCATAGATTGTTGGCCGAATGGCCTGTCCATGTATGCACTGTTCCATGGTCTATTGCTTGGGATGTGGAAGGATGAGTGGAGAACAACTGATAGACATCCATCTGAAGAAGGAAGCTGACCCGAAACGTCACCCATTCTTTATCTCCAGAGTTGCTGCCTGACCCGCAGAGTCACTCCAGCACTTTGTGTCTCTCATATCTGCAGTTCCTTCCCACACATGGAGCACAGCTGATATAACTTTGCAAGAACTCTTCATCATTTACTTTTGCTCAGTGAGAGATTCTGAGATATTTGTGAAGATAACTACAGCAGTACTAACTTTCCACCAGTAGATGTTGCACAGGGCTAAGTGAAACATTGGGGAGCTATAGTGGATCCAGGTATTGGATCAGTCATTGAGTCAAGGAGCCATGCAGTATGGAAACACACCCTTTGGCCCAACATGCCCATACCAACCTTCACATCCCATCTACCCTTGCCTGTGTTTGGCTCATATCCCTCCCATTCTATCCTATCCATCTACTAAATGTTTCTGAGATGTTGCAATCATATCTGCCTCAGCTACCTACTATAGCAGCTCGTTGCAAACAGCCACCTCCCTTTTTGTGTGAACATGTTACATTGCAAGTTCCTATTAAATCTTTTCCCTCCTCACCTTAAACCTATGTCCTTTGGTTCCCCTACTCTGGGCTAGAGACCCGATCTATTCCTCTCATGATTTTGTACACGTCTGTAAGATCACCCCTCCTCCTGTGCTCCAAGGAATAGAACCCCAGCCTACTCCACCTCTCCCTTTGGCTCAGACCCTGTAGTCCTGGCAACATCCTCGTGAATCTTCTCTGTACCAGCTTGACAACATCTTTCCTTGACAACAAGGTGGCCAGCACTGAAAACAGTACTTTAAATGTGGCCTCACCAACGTCTTATACAACTGCAACATGACCACCCAACTTCTATATTCAATACTGTGGCCGATGTCCCCATGTGAGTACCTGCTTCTGTTGTCTTTACCCAAGCATAACATGGGTACATCATTTAAATGCAAACAACCTCAACTGTGCCAACTGCATTGTCGCTTGGAAACAAAATATTAAATTGTTATGGATAGGTGATGTTTTGGGTGGAGACACTTCTTCCGATTGATTGTAGGAAGGGGGTTGAGGGGGGGGGGGGAGAAGAGAGCTGGAAAGGGAAGAGACAGGGCAAAGCGTGGAAGGTAATACGTTGACATAGATAAGGGAGGGGGTTTTAATGGGCTACTGGTTGGAAGAAATGTCAAAGATAAGAAAAGGGGTGTGAGAATGGTTTGAATTGAGGACTGTAATGTCAGAGGGAGGGAAGGGAGGTGGATGGGAGGGGGGGGGGAAAAACAGGTCCAGGTGGGACACAGGGGAGGGAAGTGGGGGGGGGGGGGGGATAAGAAAGAGAGGGGGTGGTTGGGGGGAAGAATGGGGGATGGTGTTTTGAGAGGCTATCTGAAATTGGAGAATACAATGTTCATACCGTTGGGATGTTATGGTGGCTGGAATAAACACAGGTGAATGTAAATCAAGAGTGTGTTATTGTCATTGGGCCAAAACAGAACAATAGAATGCTTACTTGCGTTAGTCTCTCCACACGTCACCCTCGCCAGCCTGTCCTGCCATCCCATTAGACGCTGGCTGATCTAACTTGTCTCAAGTTTACTCTCCCGAATCCCCCCCCCCCCCCCCCCCCCCCCCCCCCCCCCCCCCCCCCCCCCCCCCCCCCCCCGACCCTCGATTCCCTGACAGACACATATTCCTCATCCCAGTTCCCCAGTGAGGCCACTCTCTCGTCAGACAAGATCTAACATCCCTGACATCATCAAAAAGACACAAGATGCTGGAGTAACTCAGCGGGTCAGGCAGCATCTCTAGAGAACATGGATAGGTGACGTTTCACAGAGTGCAGGAGTAACTCAGCGGGTCAGGCAGCATCTGTGGAGAACATGGTGACGACTCGGGTTGTGGCTCTTCTTCTGACTAATTTATACATATCTCTCCCACAACCCCATCCTGCAATCAAACCCCATTTCCTGCAAACTCAGAAACTGTAATCCCCAACCAGCAACCAGACTGAATCCGAAGAAGGGTCTGGACCCAAAACTTCATGGATCCATGATCTCTAGAGATGCTGCCTGACCTGCCGAGTTACTCCAGTTTTTTGTGTCCTTATGTGTAGACCAGCAACCAGTTCCTCGTTTCTATCTTATACCATTGTGTATTCCTGATGCTGACTCTTTCCCCACTCTCACTTCTAGAACCAAAAGGTGTCCAAACCCCATCACCTGAAACCATAACCTATCACCTCACCACCCCGTCCCCTCAAACCCTGATGTCTAGCAGAGGGTGGTCACCACTCTGGGTCTGTCCCTGGTCATTGACTGGCTCCTGCCTTTGGTTCAGAGGCCCAGTTGTGGGTGCTGGTTAGTTGGCTCCTGGATAGTTGGCAGATGACTAACCATTCACTCTTGCTCTAGGCACACGGAAGGAAGGTGATGTCTGCAGGTGATAAGGATCAGCGCAGTGGTCAAGAAGGTGGTGCAGCAGTAGAGCGGCTGCCTTACAGCCGCAGAGACCCAGATTCAAAAGGAGAGAAAGCAGGCAACTAATTGGTTGCAGTTAAGGGGTAAGCTATTTTGAACAGAGATGAGGAAAAACTTTTCACACAGAGAGCTGTGAATCTGAGGAATTCTCTGCCTCCGAAGGCATTGGAAGCCAAATCCCTGGAGGCTTTCAAGAGAGAGTTAGATAGATCTCTTAAAGATAGCGGAGTCATGGGGATATGGGGAGAAGGCAGGAACTGGGTACTGTTTGTGACTGATCAGCCATGATCACAGTGAATGGCGGTGCTGGCTCGAAGGGCCGAATGGCCTACTCCTGCACCTATTGTCTATTGTCTAGTTCAGCAGATAAGAAATTAACCAGGGAAATGTATCTACACCCAACTGTGCACTGTAGGAGATGCATTGTAGGGAGATGGTGTTAGGTGCTAAACGCAGGCCAGAATGAGGAAGAACATGTACAATGCCGCATGTGACGTTGCAAGGTCTGTTTCATCAGTGCAGGGAGACAGAGACCTGGCACAGGTGAGGCATCACGAGAAAGAGGGCCACGGATTTGGGGGTGACAACACATTCTGGAGGAGTAAACAGGGTAAAAGACAGGGACACAGAGTGCTGGAGTAACTCAGCGGGTCAGACAGCATCTCTGGAGAACATGGATAGGTGACGTTTCACAGAGTGCTGGAGTAACATCAGCGGGTCAGGCAGCATCTGTGGAGAACATGGATAGGTGATGTTTCAGGTTGGGACTCTTCTTCAGACCCTTCAGGCAACACCAGAGTAATCAAGGGTGTTTCCGTTTAAGAAAAGACCACATGGCTGAAGAAGGTCCCAATCCGAAACGTCACCTATCCATGTTCTCCAGAGATGCTGCCTGACCCGCTGAGTTACTCCAGCACTCTGTGATATGTCACCTATCCATGTTCTCCAGAGATGCTGCTTGACCCGCTGAGTTACTCCAGCACTCTGTGTAATGTTTTGTCACCGTAGGTACCAGCTGGTGAGTCTGCATCCAGTTGCCGATGGGTGAGATCAAACAGTGACCAGGCACTCCAGTTGCCCGGCAGCAAATGGGAGACTAAAGTGGTCAGACATCACCTGGAGATGTATCTTCTTCCCAACAACCAGAGCAAGTTCCACTTTGTGAACCATTAATGCCAGCATTGAAATCTGGTCTGCTCGAATGAAACAGCAATTACATGAGTAAATAAAACCAGGAGGAGGAAAACCCAGACTTTTTGCAAGCACTACACGAATCTGAGCAATGTCAGTTTGGTTCAGTTTATCATCGTCACATGTTCAATGCGGTGAAAAGCTTCTGTTGCGTGCCATCCAGTCAAGGTAAAGACTATACATGACTACAATCAAGCTGTACAAGGATAAAGGGTTCAATATGGGCGACACAGTGACGCAGAGGTAGTGCTGCCACCTCACGGTGTCAGAGACCCAGGTTCAATCGTGCTCTCCGTGTGGCGTTTACATGTTCTCCCCAGGACCACGGGGGTTTTCTCTGGGTACTCCGGTTTTCTCCCACATTCCAAAGACATGCGGGTTTGTAGTTTGGTTCTGCAAATGGCCTCTGGTGTGTAGGATAGAACTAGGGTACAGGTGATCACTGGTTGGTGCAGCCTCAGTGGGCCAAAGGGCCTATTTCCACGCTGTGTCTCTAAACTAAAATAAACATTAAGTGCAAAGACTATTATTACTTTTCTTCAGCATTGGTTTGAAGTAGGGTTTGAAGATATGTTTTAGTCATCTGTGCACTTTGAAGCGTGAGTCAGTTTGTGAAGTGGGATGTGTATTGTGTAGAAAGGAACTGCAGATGTTGGTTTAAACTGAAAATAGACACAAAAAGCTGGAGTAACTCAGAGGGACAGGCAGCATCTCTGGAGAGAAGGCATGGGTGACGTTTCGGGTCAAGCCCCTTTGCCTGGCGATTTCACCCATTCCTTCTCTCTAGAGATGCTACCTGTCCCACTGAGTTACTCCAGCATTTTTGTGTCTATCTTGTGGAGTGGGAAGTTAGAGTTTCTCTTTTACAAACCTCTCAGAAATGTAGTTCTCTCCGCACCCCACAGTGACAGCATGACCCAGTTACCTTCAACAGGAAATATTTGCAGATCTGTGGCTTTGCTCACAGCCTGTTGTGGGGGTGGACTTGCTAAATCACCCATGCTGAGCAGTGCACTGCAAGCTCTTGCAAACTTCAGCTCGCTGCACAACCCAGATTAAAAAACACACACCCACATCCGGTGAAAATGCACTTCTCTCGGCCTACAAACGTTTCGAACTTTCCTGAGCCTGAGGCAGGGCTAGAATATAATAGGGGGTCTGCCTTCATTGGCAGATTAACACAGCATCTAACATTTCCCAGCGTGGCAAAACATAGATTGCTATTGTGTTTTAAAGCCCCTAAATTTGCCACCCTAAACTTAAGTGATTTGTCACAGGCAAGGTCGCGGTGAAACTTTGTGCACAGGGTGGTAAGGACTTGGAGACTATCATCAACGGCAAATGCCACAGACGTGTTTAAAGAAACGTTTGATGAAGATATCCAGAGGGTATTGTAAACATGGTTTGTAGAAATTAGGCTGGGGTTTGGATCCAAGCCTATGTATCAGAATCGACTCTCTGAGCAGGAGACTGTATCTGGATATTAAAACTCTGTGTCATTAGATGTAACATGTGTACTTTTCACTTTGAGTTACTCCAGCATATAGTATCCTTGTGTGCAAACCAGCGAATCTCCACTAGTGTGCATACAGTCATAGTCATAGAATGATACAGCGTGGAAACAGGCCCTTCGGCCCAACCTACCCACACTGGCCAACAATGTCCCAGCTACACTGGTCCTACTTGCATGTACTTGGTCCATATCCCTCCAAACCTGTCCAGTGTACGATGAACCTCAAATTCACTGATGAAGAACGATGTCAACTTAGCTCTCACAGATTTCCCATCTCCCCAGCAACATTCCAATGAAAACTAGGCCGCAGTGCGGCAGCGAACACAACGATATCCCAGGAAAGTGGCAATGGGCCAAGCAGCCTCACAACTATTATTGAGCATGTCTTTCTGCAGACACAAGAACATTCTGCAGTGATGGTGTTTGATTAAATTGCTTTAGAGATACAGCGTGGAAACAGGCCCTTTGATCCACCGAGTTCGCACCGACCAGTACATCAACACCACCCTACACACACTCGGGACAATTTGCACCTATACCAAGCTAATTAGCCCACAAACCTGTATGTCTTTGGAGTGTGGGAGGAAACTGACGATCTTGGAGAAAACCCACGCAGGTCATGGGCAAAACATACAAACTCTGTACAGAAACGCACATGTAGTCAGAGCTGTAAGGGTCCGCTCTACCGCTGCGCCATCGTGCCACATTTTTGTTTCGAATTTCAGAAAATAATTGGTATAATGTTGTACTACCTTTGGAGCTACCCACATAGAACGTAGAATAGTACAGCAGTGGTTCAGGCCCTTCAGCCCACAATGTCCGTGCTGAACATAATGCCCAAACCAACTAATGTCCTCTGCCTCCACATGATCCATATCACTCCATGTGCTCCCACTGTGCCGACCTCCTTTCCCATTCCCATTCCCATCAGAGAGGAATACAACCTCTCCCACACACTGATGTGCAATGACAATAAAATATATTATTATTATTATTATTATTATTATTATTATTATTATTATTATTATTATTATATTAACTACACAGCTCTGCGGTGAGGGGCAGCCTGCAGGTTATTTTACCCCCCCACCCCCTCTGCTGGCCACTGTCCATCAAAACCCTGCCTGTGGTCCTACGCCTCCTCTCTCCCATCTTACTGCCCCCTCCCCCGCTTCCCCTACAATCAGTCTGAAGAAGGATACCGGAACATCACCTATCCATGTTCTCCAAATGTTGTCTGACCCGCTGAGTTACTCCAGCACTCTGTGAAACGTCACCTATCCATGTTCTCCAGAGATGCTGTCTGACCCGCTGAGTTACTCCAGCACTCTATGAAACGTCACCAATCCATGTTCTCCACAGATGCTGCCTGACCCGCTGAGTTACTCCAGCACTCTGTGAAACGTCACCTATCCATATTCTCCAGAGTTCTCCACGGATGCTGCCTGACCCGCTGAGTTACTCCAGCACTTTGTGTCCTTTTACTGTAAACCAGCATCTGCAGTTCCTCATTTCTACACCGCGTCTGCAGTGTGCCTTCGAATTTAGTTTAGAGACAGCGTGGAAACAGGTCCTTCGAGCAGTCATCTCGCACATTCGTTCCACCCTACACACGAGGGCCAATTTACACAACCCAATTAAACTACAAACCTGTACGTCTTGCAGTGTGGGAGGAAACCGGAGCAGCCGGAGAAAGCCCACCCAGTCACGGGGAGAACGTACAAACTCTGCACAGACAGCACCCGTGGTCAGGATCGATCCCGGATCTCTGGCGCTGCGAGGCAGCAACTCTACCGCTGTACCTCTGTGCCGCTTTAACTGAAGGCTATGCACTTAAATCTTGTTGATGGCAAGTCCACATTATTACATTGAAGGACCAAAGCACAAAGTCCTGGAGGAACTCAACGAGTCAGGCAGCATCTGTGGCAAGAGTGGACGGATGCCGTTTTGGGTCTGGACCCTTCTTCAGACTGTTTGAGGGCTTTACTTGTGATAAAACAGTTCCAACACATTGAAGATAATATCAGGCCACCCACCTCTCCCACCTCCCACCACCCGCCCTGACAGGAAATTCAAATGTAGTCCAAAGTGCTTATGGCTTACATTAAAGAAAAGGGAAGTCTGTCTATTCTTTCTTTCTATTTGAGGAAACTGCCTCATAAAGCAGGTGCTTGGGAATGGAACATGAAACTGTTTAAAAATAACCATTTCACCACCACTGGTGGTTGGCCAGTGAATGTCCCAGCTTAAACTAATTGCCAGCAGCATGACGTCATTCCATCCAACTCACCCCATAGTGAACAAGTCCAGTGGACCTGGGAAGGGTTGTGGAGCAGAGGGATCCAGGAGTGCAACTACAGAGCACACTGATAGAGATTTTGTGTGTACACAGGGTGGTGAAGAAGGTTTTCAGCACATTGCCCTTCACCAGTCAAGGTATTGACTATAGAAGTTGGGAAACTATCTAATGCCCCTGTCCCACTTAGGAAAACTGAACGGAAACCTCTGGCGACTTGGCGCCCCACCCAAGCTCTCCGTCCGGTTCCCGGGGGTTCCCGGAGGTTTTTGTCAGTCTCCCTACCTGCTTCCACTACCTGCAACCTCCGGCAACCACCTGCAACCTCTGGGAACCGCACGGAAACCTTGGGTGGGGCGCAAAGTCTCCAGAGGTTTCCATTCAGGTTTCCTAAGTGGGACAGGGGCATTACAGTCGTGCAAGACGTTGGTGATGCTGCATTTTATTCCGTTTTGGTCACCTTGCTATAGGAAGGAAGGGCGCAGTGAAAAATGATGAGGATGTTGCCAGGACTCGAGGGTCTGAGCTATAGGGAGAGGTTGCGCAGGCTAGGACTTTGTTCCTTGGCTCGCAGGAGGCTTAGGGGTGATCTTATGGAGGAGTATAAAATCTTGAGAGGAATATATAGAGTGAATGAGTCTTTTTCCCAGCGTAGGGGCATCAAGAACTAGAGGACACAGGTTGAAGCTGAGAGATTTAAGAAAGATTTGAGGAACCCGAGGGGCAACTTTTTTCACACAGCTGGGTATATGGTATATGGTATATGGCGCAATGGGAGAGTTGCTGCCTTACAGCTCCAACTCTAGCTGCAGGAAACCCTTGCGGTCACAGGGAGATTGTGCAAACTCAAAAACAGACAGCAGCCGAGGTCAGGATCGAACCCAGGTCTCTGGGGCTTTAAGACAACAACTCTACCGCTCCACCACCGTGACGTCCAAATGGTCAAGCACGTTTTACTTGGTTTGTTTGGATAAGGGAGGCAAGAATTGTTCAGCCCATCTACCTTACATTCAAATTATTCATTCATGCAAATTCCAGTTATAAAGGCCCAAAGCGAGTGATCTAAAAGAAAAATAGTTTTGATGATGTCCTCATCATCATTTTAGTTGGGTTCAATATGAAATATTGCAGAAATATATCAGTTCCCATTGTAGGCTCTTTCCATTCTCTACACCTTGCTCAACATTAGGGCATCCCTGCAAAATGAGAGGTGGAGAAACACAGGAACTGTGTATGTGTGCCTAGATCTAGGTGGACACTGACTTAATCCCTTGCACAGTACTTGATAGACTCTGTACTGAGATCACCTTCCCCTTTGGAGAAAGGGGAAGTGTGAGGGTTAATTTAGGTGCAGGGGTTCTTTACAGCTGGGCTGGAGACCAGCTGAACAGGAACGTGTTTCTGTTGGCAGTGAGCCATCGACCCACCCACCCACACAGGGGAGACCAGTGAGCAGATATATAGCCTTGGAAATAATTGTCAGTGTCTCATGCAACCATGCTACCTTGCAGACCATGGCCTGCTTCCTTTATCATCGTAACGTTTTTGCATACCTTTCATTCATTTGTTCCATATCTCGCTATATCTGTCTATATCCCTTGTTTCCCTCTCCCTGACTCTCAGTCTGAAGAAGGGTCTCGACCTGAAACGTCACCTGGTCCTTTTCTCCAGAGATGCTGCCTGACCCGCTGAGTTACTCCAGCTTTTAGCGTCTATATTCACTTTGAATTACCGTTAATCAGACATCATCAGACTTCAAATTTGCACTAAACGTTGCACCCTTTATCTATGTACTGTAGATGGCTTGATTATATTCATGTACAGTCTTTTCTTTGACTGGAATGAATGCAAACAAAAGCTTTTCACTGCACCTTGGTAGACATGACACAAAACCTGATCGATTAGAAAACTTATTCAGAGAGACGTGTCAAAATTCAGACATTCAATAATTCCAACTGGTAAAAAGAACAAAGCAGCTAAGGGGCCTGACATCACCGCCCCGCGTGGCTTTAATGGCCGCGGGACAATCGCCATCGCCAGCCGAGGGCTTTGACTTTGACTCTGACATCGGGGGGGGGGGGGGGGAGAGTGCAGTGGAGAGATAAGTTTTTTTGGCCTTCCATCACAGCGATGTGATGGATGTTTATGTAAATTGTGTTGTGTCTTGGGTCTATTTGTTTGTAATGTATGGCTGCAGAAACGGCATTTCGTTTGGACCTCAAGGGGTCCAAATGACAATTAAATTAAATTGAATCTTTCATCGTTCATTTAGACACAAGAAACTGTAGGTGCCAAGAATTGCAGGTGCTGCTTTACAAAAAAAGGCACAAATTGCTGGAGTAACTCAGCAGGTCAGGCAGCATTGGTTGCTTGTAGGAAGGAATTGCTGATGCTGGTTTAAACCAAAGATAAACACAAAAAGCTTGGGTAACTCAGCGGGACAGGCAGCCTCTCTTCAGTCTGAAGAAGGGTCTCGACCTGAAACGTCACCTATTCCTTTTCTTCAGAGATGCTGCCTGACCCACTGAGTTACTCCAGCTTTTTGCATCTATCTTCAGCATAGTTTGTTTGCCTGACTGAGCGATAAAGGTTTGGAACTCTAGAGGTGTGTAGAGGTTTGATCACTTGGGGGTATCTAACACTAAGATCCAGTTTCTTTGGGAATTAGGTGAATCAAGTGATGAGAAGATGGGACAGTGAAGTGAAGGATCACCAACTCATTGCTTTTTTAGTTTAGTTTAGTTTAGAGATACAGTGCGTAAACAGGCCCTTGGCCCACAAATCAGTAATCCCAGCACACTAACACTATCCTACACACACACATAGTCTGCACGTCTTTGGAATGTGGGAGAAAACTGGAGCACCTGGAGAAAACCCACGCAGGTCACGGGGAGAATGTACAAACTCTGTACAGATAACACCCGCAGTCGGAATTGAACCCCGGTTTCTGGCGCTGTGAAGCAGTAGCTCTACTGCTATGCCACTGTGCCAACCTGGTCTTATTGAATGCGGAAGCAAGCTTGAATGGCCGTAACTGTCTCCTTCTCTTTGTTTCCTTTATTCTGAACCCTGGGATCTAAACTCAAGATGATCTATTTATCTTTTCCAGTCTGGCTACAACTTGAGCATAGTAGCCAGGGTGTTTTGAAAGCCACAGACTTAGGCCAATTATAGAAACATAGAAACATAAAATAATTCATCACTTGTTTATTGTGCACCTTGAGTCCTAGAATCATACGGCACGGAACAGGCCCTTCAGCCCAACTTGTCCATGCCTACCAAGTTGCTCCATCTACATTAGTCCCACCTCCCTGCTTTTGGCCCACATCTCTCTAAGCCTTTCCTATCCTTGGAATAGGAAATGGAGATTGACCAGCCAATATACTTTCCAAAAGATTAACTTCCATAAGGATAGACCCAAAAAGCTGGACTAACTCAGTGGGTCAGACAGTATCTTTGGAGAAAAGATATAGGTGATGATTCAGATCAAGACCCTTCTTCAGACCCTAACCAACATCTGCAGTTCCTTCCTACACAACTTCCATACGAAATTGTGTTATTAACCACATCGATAAAGAACTTCCAATCTTTCAATTGAGATTACATATCTAAAGAGCTTGGATCCCTGAGTTTCGGAAGACCTGGCATGTGGAAATCCAACCATTCAAATCTTTCCTTATTTTTTTTTAATTTCTCAGGAAAGAAAGTTATTTGCCAGTTGATAATCTACCTTCATGAAACCTCCCCACGGGTAAATCAAGCAAACACCATTACCTGTTCAGAATGCAGGTGCCATTTTAACAGTGAGGAGTAACTAAAGAGATTTGCTTTGGAAACTGACAATCCAATCTGGGAGTACAGGTGCACGGTTCCATAGTGGTGAGTCAGGTGTGTAGGAAGGAACTGCAGATGCTGGTTTATACTGAAGAGAAACACAAAATGCTGGAGTAACTCAGCGGGTCAGGCAACCCTCTCTGGAGAAAAGGAATATGTGGCATTTCAAGTTGGAAACATTGCTCAGACTGAAAGATAGAGGAGGCCAGAACACAACAGAGCCGGCAACAGATGACCTCAGGAAGGGTGGAGTCCATAATGATTCATTATTGGTTGGGGAAGATGTGCTAACGACAGGGATACAAGGATGTGAAAGTGGAACTAGTAGGATGACTAGGGTGGGAGAGGCGGGTAGGAGGAATGCAGTCGTTACTTGGTTAGAGAAATCAATGTTCATACCGCTGGGCTGTAAAGTGCTCAAGCAAACTATGAGGTGCTTTTCCTACAATTTGTGGGCGGACAGGGATGAAGAAGGCATTGGCAGGCTTGTATAAGTCTGACTAACATGGGCCACTAGACAGTTCATTCTTCAATCAGACAGCCTCAGGCAACCTTCTCCTCCTGCAGTCTATCTCAATCAAATTTGCAATGCTTTCAATTAGAGTCAGCAATTTTGCATTTGTGATCGTGAAGAGCTGATTAGCTGGCTGGAAAGTTCTGGTCTCCACTTCCAATCAAGTTCAAAAGTCTCTGATAGACAAAAAATGCTGGAAAAACTCAGTGGGTGAGGCAGCATCTATGGAAAAAAGGAATAGGCAATGTTTCGGGTCGAGACCCTTCTTCAGACTGATGGTAGAATGGTAGATCACTGGAGGAATAGTTTTTAACCTAACAAGTAAGATTGGAAGATCTGGCTATTGTAGGGTATGGAGCGCCTTGCGTTAAATTAAAAGTTTGTCAGAAATCAAATGTGCACTTTTAGAGAAGCAGGATAGCATGTAGAAGAGTTCAGACTCAAAAAGTATCCATATCTCTGCTGCCTGCATATGTGTGACAATAGTCAAGCTAAACATTAAACATTAGAATATTATCGGTGTTTGAAGATGATGTATACATCGGCAACACTTTAGTGTCCTTCATCGCACTTCACATCACAGGAAGTACCAGTACATTTATTTCCACCTATGTTGAGTCTGCCATTGTTATACTGATGAGACAGCAAATGATACCAACGTCTAACCACTGCTGGGAAACGGAAAAACAAAGTCATTGTTTCCACGATGATTAATTATTGAGAGTGCAATCAAACCCACCGCAGATATTAGTGGAATATTGCAAACAGCGATGTGAAATGCTTTCTTGCAGATTGCACTCAAGTACGTTGTGAAGGGCTTGCCAAGATCTCTGAGGTACGTAACTGGTCATCCATAAAGGTACATTGATTGCTGCTTCCCTTTCAAACCACGCCCTGGCTCTGCCAGTGCTGACATAAACCGCGGCACTCTTCCTCTGCCAAGGTAGAAGGCTCCAAGCCACAGGGTGGGACAGACACAGTCAGAGGCCTTTCAACGACTAACCAGCAAGAATCCCACTTTCACCACGTAGCTTATTCTTCCCGGAATATCCCGTCACTGTCAGAAACTGCCACCTCCAAGCCAATCCAACCGTGTGCAAATATTTAATGGAGGTTGGAACTGGCTGTTTGCTTCATCAAGGCATGTTGCTGATCTAAATAATAAAGATCTGAATAATAAAGTTTACTTTAGTTGGGTCTATTGTCACGTGTACTGAGGTACAGTGCAAAACCTCTTTATTGTGGCAGGCAGCTGGCGAGTCTGTGAACACCGAGAGAAACAGGTTGCAGGGAACACTTTGGTGCAATACCCTCCACCCCAGGTCCCCAATGTAGAGGGGGAGAATCTCTGCGTAGAGGGAACCATGTGGTAACCAGCTTTTTTTCTATAATCAAGCATTAGTCCCCACAGGGAGTACAGATACAGGATACAGGGAGTAATGTTTAATGCAAAATACAGTCCTGTGATGTCTGATTAAAGATGGTCCGAGGGTCTCCAATGAGGTATTTATTTTTTTTTATCAAAATATTTTATTCAATTATTAAAAATAATAATATTTCCACTACAATAAAACAAGCCAGAACCCACCACCATAAATACAATACAAACATATATCCATAATAAACTATTATACAATTAAGATACAATCCTTATTGAGGATACATTCAACACCCTGCGGAGCCCAGCGGTCCCGGAACTCCCTCAAGGTGCCTGTAGACAGGGCGTATTCCCTTTCTAATCCCACCCGGGCACAGACGTAACCCCGGAAAAGGGGCAGACAGCCGGCTCGGGTAGAGCCCTCCGCCGTCTGGCGCCGTGACTCGCGGATGGCCAGCTTGGCCAGGCCCTGGAGCAACCCAACCAGGACATCTTCAGCCCTACACTTTCCCCTACGCACAGGGTGTGGTAACCAGCTTGGAGGGGGTGATGGTATCGAACGCCGAGCTGTACTCTATAAACAAAAGCCTGACATAAGTGTTTTTATTTTACAAGTAGTCCACTGCAGAGTGGAGAGCCAGTGAGATCACATCTTCCATTAACCTGTTGTGGTGGTTGGTGAACTGTAATGGGTTGAGGTTCTTATTGAGGTAGGGGTTGATATGCACCATAACCACCCTGTCAAAGTACTTCATCACCACAGACATTAGTGCCAATAGACAACAAACAATAGACAATAGACTATAGCTGCAGGAGTAGGCCATTTGGCCATTCAAGCCAGCACCACCATTCAATGTGATCATGGCTGATCATCACCAATCAGTACCCCATTCCTGCCTTCTCCCAATATCCATATCTTTAAGAGCCCT
Organism: Leucoraja erinaceus; assembly: GCF_028641065.1. Classification (NCBI taxonomy): domain Eukaryota; kingdom Metazoa; phylum Chordata; class Chondrichthyes; order Rajiformes; family Rajidae; genus Leucoraja; species Leucoraja erinaceus. The sequence continues at coordinate 60,382,215 of NC_073386.1, read as the reverse complement.
ATCTAGCTCTCTCTTGAAAGTATCCAGAGAACCGGACTCCACCGTCCTCTGAGGCAGAGAATTGTCCAAACCCTTAACAATCTTATATGTTTCAATAACACAATGAATGTTCAAGAGTATACAAGCCCAGCCGCTCCATTCTCTCAGCATATGACAGTCCCGCCATCCTGGGAATTAACCTTGTAAACCTACGCTGCACTCCCTCAATAGCAAGAATGTCCTTCTCAAATGAGGGGATCAAACCTGCACACAATACTCCAGGTGAGGTCTCAATAGGGCCCAGTACAACGACAGAAGAACCTCTTTGCTCCTATACTTGACTCCTCTTGTTATAAATCGGCCAACATGCCATTCACTTTCTTCACTGCCTGCTGTACCTGCATGCTTACTTTCATAGACTGATGTACAAGGACCCCAAGATCCTGTTGTACTTCCCATTTTCCCAACTTGACGCCATTTAGATAATAATTTGCCTTCCTGTTTTTTATACCAAAGTGAATAAGCTCACATTTATCCACATTAAACTTCATCTGCCATGCATCTGCCCACTCCCCCAACCTGTTCAAGTCATTCTGCATTCTCATAGCATCCTCCTCACAGTTCACACTGCCACCCAGCTTTGTGTCATCTGCAAATTTCCTAATGTTACTTTGAATCCCTTCATCCAAATCATTGATGTATATTGTAAATAGCTGCGGTCCCAGCACCGAGCCTTGCGGTACCCCACTAGTCACTGCCTGCCATTCTGAAAGGGACCCGTTGATCCCTACTCTTTGTTTCCTGTCTGCCAACCAATTTTCTAACCAAGTCAGCACTCTACCCCCAATACCATGTGCCCTAATTTTGCACACTAATCTCCTAGGTGGGACCTTATCAAATGCTTTCTGAAAGTCCAGGTACACTACATACACTGAAATGAAAAAATGAAATGATTCCCCAACCTTTATTGTCATTGTCATTCTGTACAGTACAGAGACAACGAAATCTGCAAATTTTGTTAGCATCCCTCATCCTTGAAAGGGAGACACAGGGCGTCGCGGTGTGCCCGCGCCTGCCGCCATTCCATTACAGGCAAAGGTGGGTGAAGTGTCTTGCCCAAGGACACAACGACAGTATGCACTCCAAGCGGGATTTGAACCGGCTACCTTCCGGTCGCCAGCCGAACTCTTAGCCCATTGTGCTATCTGTCGCCTTGCACTGGCTCTATGTCCTTTGTTCAATGTCCTAGTTACATCCTCAAAAAATTGCAGAAGGTTAGTCAAGCAAGATTTCCCCTTTGTAAATCCATGCTGACTCGGACCGATCCTGTTACTGCTATCCAAATGTGTGGCTATTTCATCTTTTATAATTGACTCCAGCATCTTCCCCACCACCGATGTCAGGCTAACTGGTCTATAATTCCCTGTTTTCTCTCTCCCACTTTTTAAGAAAAGTGGGATAACATTAGCTACGCTCCAATCCATAGGAATTGATCCTGTGTCTATAGAACATTGGAAAATTATCACCAATGCATCCACGATTTCTAGAGCCACTTCCTTAAGTACCCTGGGGTGCAGACCATCAGGCCCTGTGGATTTATCAGCCTTCAGTCCCATCAGTCTACCCAACACCATTTCCTGCCTAATGTGGATATCCTTTTGTTCCTCCGTCACCCCAGATCCTCTGGCCACTACTATATCAGGAAGATTGTTTGTGTCCTCCTTAGTGAAGACAGATCCAAAGTACCTGTTCAACTCATCTGTTATTTCCTTGTTCCCCATATTAAATTCACCTCTTTCGGTCTTCAAGGGTCCAACTTTGGTCTTAACTTTTTTTCCACTTCACATACCTAAAGAAGCTTTTACTATCCTCCTTTATATTCTTGGCGAGCTTACCTTTGTACCTCATCTTTTCTCCTTGTATTTTTCTTTTTAGTTATCTTCTGTTGCTCTTTAAACATTACCCAATCCTCTTGCTTCCTGCTCATCTTTGCTACGTTGTACTTCTCTTTTATTTTTATACTGTCCCTGACGTCCCTTGCCAGCCACAGTCGTCCTTACTCTCCTTGGAATCTTTCTCAGGCTCGAAGGGCCTACTCCTGCACCTAATGTTTCTTCCTCCTGGGAATGAACTGATCCTGCACCTTCTGTATTATTCCTATAAATACCTGCCATTGTTGTTCCACTGCCATCCCTGCTGGGGTATCTTTCCAGTCAACTTTGGCCTGCTCCTCCCTCGTGGCCCCATAGACCCCTTTATTCAACTAACACAGGCACCAATGATCTACCCTTCTCCAATTGCAGATTAAACATGACCATAAAATGGTCACTACCTCTGAATGGCTCATTAACCTCAAGTTCCTTCATCAAATCCATTAGATATCACTAAATCCAGAATTGCCTTCTCCCTGGTAGGCTCCAATACAAGCTGCTCGAAGGATCCATATGAAGGCACTCTACAAAGTCCCTTTCTTGGGGACCAGTACCAACCTCATTTTCCCAGTCAACCTGCATGTTGAAATCTCCCATCACAACCACAGCATTACCTTTGCTACATGCCAATTTAAACTACTGATTCAACGCACCCTATATCCAGGCTACTGTTTGGGGGACTGTGGTTAGTTCCCATTACGGTCTTTTTACCCTTACAATTCCCGTTCACATCTCCTCTTTCAATGGCACCCCTGGTAAGGGACTGAATTTCATTCCTCACCAACAGAGCTACCCCACCTCCTCTACCCACCTGTCTGTCTTTTCGATAGAAGATATACCCTTGAATATTCAGTTCCCATCCCTGGCCCTCTTGCAGCCTTGTCTCCACGCCACTGGACGATATCATTGAGAAGGTCAGAATAGACAATCTACTCATAGTGCCTGGGTTGTGGTGGACACAGGAATCACAGTGGTGTTTAAGAGGCTTAATATGCAGGGAAAGGAAGGATATTGTACACGTGGCAGATGGAGGAGGCTGGTGTAATTTGGCATTAAGTCAGCACAGGTATTGTGGACCAAAGTGCCTGTTCATATGCTGCACTGTTCTATGTCCCATGTTTTATGTCAGTAGCTCCAAACTCTTTAAAGCCAGTTTGACATTATACTAACATTTTTCTGAAACTCCCCAAGTGTTCTCCGTGGTTGGTCTTCTGAAGGTGATGATGAGTTATGTTCAGTGGTCCTTCTGGTGAAGGTCCTTCCACAAGGATCTCCACGAATTAGATCCAGCAGCAACAAAGGAACGAGAATATACTCCAAGGACAGAACTGAGACATGAAAGTCATTGTGCTGGCGGAGATCCTTGGTGGAGGTCATGGTTTTGGGAGGTGCCGTGGATGAAGCTTGGGTGAGTAAATGCACTACATTCTGTAGATGGTGGAGGGAATGAATATCTTGCATGAGTTGATGGGACAAGTGAAGAGTATCTCAACTCACACTTGGCTTGTGCTTAATTGGTAGGCTTTGGTGTGTCAGGAAATGGATCATCACCTTGGGATTCCCAGTCTCTAACCTGTTCTTGTAGTCACAGTATTTATATAGTTGTATACTTGTATAGCTATTTAGTTGTATATTCTTTGTATATTTGTATATTGTATGTCCCCTTTTGTATATTGTATCTCCCTCTCCCCTGATTAACTCTGAAGAAGGGTCTCGACTCAAAATGTCACAATTGCTTCCTTAGAGATGCAGCCTGCCCCACTGAGTTACTCCAGCATATTGTGTCTATCTTTAATTTTATATTTGTATAGTTTCACCCCAACCAGTCCCTCCTCTCCCCTCTCCCCTCTCCCCTCTCCCATTAGGTACGAGGTACAGAGTAGAAAACGCACATCTCTAGATTTAGAGACAGTTTCTTCCCAGCTGTTATCAGGCAATGGAACCATCCTATCACCAACTAGGGAGCATCTTGACCTACCATCTACAATGTCTGAAGAAGGGTCTCAACCCAAAACAGCACCCATTCCTTCGCTCCAGAGATGCTGCCTGAGTTACTCCAGCATTTTGTGTCTACCATCTACCTCATTGTGGACCTTCACACTGTCGTTAATCGGACTTTACTGGACTTGTAATCATGTATAGTTTTTCCATGGACTGGATGGCATTCAACAAAAAAGCTTTTCACTGTACACATGACAATGATCTAAAGTTTTCAAGAAGGAACTGCACATGCTGGAAAATCGAATGTACACACAAATGCTGGAGAAACTCAGCGGGTGCAGCAGCATCTATGGAGTGAAGGAGATAGGTAACGTTTTGGGCTGAACCCCTTCTTCAGACTGATAGGGGGTGGCGGGGAGTAGGAAGGAAAAAGGGAGGAGGAGGAGCCCGAGGGCTGGGGGATGGGGGGAGACAGCTCGAGGGCTAAGGAAGGGGAGGAGACATCAAGGGCTAACAAAATTGGGAGAATTCAATGTTCATGCCCGTCGGATGCAGGCTCCCCAAGCGGAATATGAGGTGGTGTTCCTCCAATTTCCGGTGTTGTGATCTAAAGTTGTTTGGTTTGATCAGCAGTGACCCCCAGGAAGACTAAGATGGGGAATTGTTGGTGGCATGGCCATTACAGGTGATGAGTCACTTTCTTGTTGGAGATCTTCGTTTTCCTCCCACTCTCCAAAGACGTACAGGTTTGTAGGTTAATTGGCTTGGTATCAATGTAAAATTGTCCCGAGTGTGTGTACGATAGTGTTACTGTCCGGGGTTCGCTAGTTATTGTGGATTTGGTGGGCTGAAGGGCCTGCTTCCTGCACTGTATCTCTAAACTAAATTAAATTACTGTAGGTAGGCATGGTTGCCTCATTTGTTGCAGAGTTCCACATGGAAGGGAACATAACATGATCATCGGTGAATATCCCCACTCATGACCTTGTGCTGGCAGGAAGGGCACAGATCAAGCAGTTTAGGATGGCTGAGTCTCGGTCAATCATGGCCAATTAATTAACTCATGGAGGGAAGGATATGGACCAAGCGCAGGTAGGTGGGACTAATGGAGCTGGTATATGTTGGCCGGTATGGGCAAGGTGGGCCGAAGGGCTTGTTTTCACACTGTATCACTCTATGACTCTATGATGTGAGGTCCTGTGGTGGGATAATTCATCACCAACAACCGCCATTGTCTGAGGTAGAAGTACAACTGTTGCCCTAACAATGCAAAAGGTGGAAATATGAAATAAACATAAAACACCGACTAAATGCACAGATTTTTATCCGGAGTATGGGAAACAAAAAAGAGGATTAAGGTGAGGGAAGGATAGATTTAATGGCAACATGAGGGGCAACTTTTTTTTTTACACAAAGGGTGGTGGGTGTATGGGACAAAATGCCAGAGGAGGTACTCGAGGAGAGGACATGTTTGGAGGGATATTTGCAGTCCAACCCCACGGTGTGCTTGTGGAGAGCAGCAAACAATGCAACACATCATTGAAGCATGCCCTCAACAAAGACTCAAAGGAGGACTTGTCACCCTTCATACAGCAGATCAAGAGGCAACTGCTTGGCTAAAGGACTTTGCATTCGCTAAATAAAAATCTGCACTGTGTTCATTTTCTCTTTCGCAATACCGGATGCAGTCACGTATATTATCTGCCTGGGTAGCATGCAGAACAACGTTTTTCGGTGTACCTTGGCAGTAATATACCAAGACCAATGGCAATATCAGAATGCTGAGATGGTAGGAAGAACCAGGGATGGTATTGCAGCAGATGAATGGAACACTAACCATGAGGAGAGGTGTCTGGTCATGTTGCAGTGATGTAGATAGAAGGTGATGGCAGCCCATCCAACGAGTAGCATGAAACTGAGGTCAACTATCTCAACTACCTCCCCAGCAGCAAGTTACCCCTCAGGTTCCTATTAAATCTTTTTCCCCCTCACCTTAAACCTATGCCTTCTGGTTCTTGATTCCCTGATCCTGGGTAAAAGACTCAGTGCACTTACCCAATCTTTGATACATGATAAGGGAATAACGTTTAGCGCAAGGTAAAGCTAGCAAATTCCGATCAAGACCTTCCACGAACAGGAGATTGACACCGTGTTTCATGGTAAATCAATGTGAAATGGATAAGGGGACAATTTCACCATCACACAATATCTTTTCATCTTAACTAGTTTCTCAGATCAATAGAAACCATAGGAAATGCAGCATTCCAATAACTAATGTAATATTTGTACTAATGGATAACAGCCAGAGTGTTTCACTGGGGCAATAATAAATCTGATACCAAGTCACATAAGAGGATGAAAACAAGACATTTGGAAATATTCCAGCAGGACCCTGGTGAATGTATTGGGGCCCAATCCATTAAAAGACAAGAGATATTTTCGTTTTAGTTTTTGGTTTTAGAGATACAGTGCGGAAACAGACCCTTCGGCCCACCAAGTCCGTGCCGACCCTGTACACTAGCACTATCCTATACATGATGGACAATTTACAATTTTACCAAAGACAATTAACCGACACACCTACAAAATGATGCGATGCGATACTATACGATAGATCGAGGGAAATTGATCCTGTACGTCTTTGGTGTGTGGGAGGAAACCAGAGCACCAGAGAAAACCCATGAAGTCACGGGGTGAACGTATTTAGGAACACAATGAAGAAGAGTGCTAATATCATCAGTTCCTCTTCCTCAATGGCTTCAGCTTGGTCCATTGAGTCTTTCCAGCAGGTTATTCCCCCAGATTGCAACATCTGCAGTCCTATGTGTTGGATTTACATCAGTGCGTGGTTTGTGATGGCACGCCAGTTTATAATTTGTGAGTATCACGTCACCAAGAAAAGCACTGCTTTACGTTATGTTGTCTATCCACAGCGGTTGACATGGCTGGGTCAATAGAAACAGGGGCAAGGGAAACCATCTGGTCTTTGGTTCAGTTTAGTTTATTGTCACCTGTACCGGGGTACAAGGAAAAGCTTTTGTTGCAGCTATTTACAATATACATCAATGATTTGGATGAAGGGATTCAAAGTAACATTAGCAAATTGGCAGATGACACAAAGCTGGGTGGCAGTGTGAACTGTGAGGAGGATGCTATGAGAGTGCAGGGTGACTTGGACAGGTTGGGGAGTGGGCAGATGCATGGCAGATGAAGTTTAATGCAGATAAATATGAGGTTATCTACTTTGGTAGCAAAAACAGGAAGGCACATTACTATCTAAATGGTGTCAAGTAGGGAAAAGGGGAAGTACAACGGGATCTGGGGGTCCTTGTTCATCAGTCTATGAAAGTAAGCATGCAGGTACAGCAGGCAGTGGAGAAAGCGAATGGCATGTTGGCCTTTATAAAAAGAGGAATCAAATATAGGAGCAAAGAGGTCCTTCGGCAGTTGTACAGAGCCCTAGTGAGACCGCACCTGGAGAATTGTGTGCAGTTTTGGTCCACTAATTTGAGGAAGGACATTCTTGCTATTGAGGGAGTGCAGCATAGGTTTACAAGGTTAATTCCCGGGATGGCGGGACTGAGAGAATGGAGCAGCTGGGCTTACACACTTTGGAGTTTAGAAGGATGAAAGGGTATCTCATTGAAACATATAAGATTGTTAAGGGTTTGGACAGCTAGAGGCAGGAAACATGTTCCCGATGTTGGGGGATTCCAGAACCAGGGGTCACAGTTTAAGAATAAGGGGTAAGCCATTTAGAACGGAGACGAGGAAACACTTTTTCTCACAGAGAGTTGTGAATTTGTGGAATTCTCTGCCTCAGTGGAGGCCGGATCTCTGGATACTTTCAAGAGAGAGCTAAATAGGGCTCTTAAAGACAGCGAACTCAGGAGATATGGGGAGAAGGCAGGAACGGGGAACTGATTGGAGATGATCAGCCATGATCACATTGAATGGCGGTGCTGGCACGAAGGGCCAATAGCCTACTCCTGCACTAGTTGTCTATTGTCTATTGTCTAAAGCATTCCAATCCATGTAGAATGATCTTGATTCCAACACAGATTAATTCTTTGGTAATGCCTCTTTTCTTGGGATTATGGATTTGGGCCGTATGCAACAGTCCTGTTGAATGGGCAGGAAAATGCCAGGCTCGGAATACTGGGGTGCAAACTCACTTTGGGGTTGTCCACTGAAGAAGAGACAAGGGTTTTTGTTTTCTTTAGTGTGCAGTAATTTAGTTGGGTTCTTATCTCCATGAAGAGCCAATTGGGTTGGCACACAACTGTAATGAAGGGCAAGAGCCCCGTGACTAGGTTTGGATCAGTACGGTGATGATAATGGTGTGCCAACCTCTGGCAGGTATTTTCCACTCAGGTCAGTGAGGGTCTTTAGTGTGAAAACACTCAGATAATCTACCCTTTGTACCCAGGAGTGATACAAATGGGGCACCATCAAGCACGACTTACTCAGTTTGGAGAGGCAGATTTGGTTTAAACAGATAACAAAACATCTCCGCTGGGTCTATCAAACCCCAATCTTTTCTAAACTCATTGTTATTTCAGCTAAGGAACAATAGATTACAAGCTAACAATTATGTGGTGAACTTCAAAAGGTATTGGAGTTGATCTCGTCCTTTAAGACCACTTCCTTTGTCATGATCAACCATGTCACCAAGAAAGAAATATTTATTTTCTCACCCACAAAAAAGTCCCCCACCCATTGTTGCTTCAAGCCTTCCTTGCTAATCCACAAAACTGCAGCGCATCTCAATCTGCAAGTGATTGCAACACAACCTCCACAGACGGAAGTGAAATTGAAATCCCAATGTTGTTCAGCAAAACCCATCACCACGATCCAATGGATGGCGAGGATCAAAAGGCCAAATGTTTTCTCCTCCCAACGTTCCCAGCCTCCACTTCGAGGACCGGAAACCAACTGGTTTCTTAAAATAGTTCTTGCAAGCGAAACAGAATGGTGGAATGGCAACACCAAACGTTGTAGACTTTGTGCAACATGGCAGAACAACACTAGGCAGGCAGGAGGAAGTAGATCAGGACAGTCATCTCACAGTCATCTAACAGAAGGGTTTTGGCTCGAAACATTACCCATTTCCTTCGCTCCATAGATGCTGCTGCACCCGCTGAGTTTCTCCAGCATTTTTGTTTACCAGTCATCTCACAAGCTCGACTCTGGTGGTTATTATACCCAACCATCAGGCATGATGTGGCATTAAGGTAGAGTGTACCTTGCAGCCTGAGAGTGATGCCAGGAAACCGTAGACACAAGGAACTGCAAATGATGGTTTTCAAAAAACACAAAATGTTGGAGTAACTGAGCGACTCAGGCAACAAGTCTGGAGAATGTGACAGTGGATGTGGAGAGCATTTTTCCAGTCAAGAGAGTCATTTAGCATGGAAACAGGCCCTTCGGCTCAACTTGCCCATGCTGGCCCACCCACCAACCACACCAGTCCCACCTGCCTACAGTTGGCCTATATCCCTAGTCTAGAAACAGAGGAGACAGCTTCAGGATAGAAGGATTAATCTTTAGAATGGAGGTGGGGAAGAATTTATTTAGCCAAAGGATGGTGAATCTGACAAATTGATTGCTTGACACAACAGTGGCCAAGTCATTGGATATATTAAATACAGAAATTGATAGGTTCTTGACTAAAAAGGGCATCAAAGGTTATGGGGAAATTGGGGTTGGGGCACAAATAGATCAACCACGATCGAATGGCGGAACAGACTTGATGGGCCGAATGGTCTAATTCCACTACTGTGTCTCATGGATGGGTGATGTTGCGGGTCGAGACCCTTCTTCATGTTCTTCAGAGAAACATTGAGTTACTCCAACATTGTGTCTTTTTTTGTAACCCAGTATCTGCAGTTCTCCGTGTCTGCATTTTACTCCTCAACATCAGTGCTTAACTTAACAACAAAGTATCGCACTCTCCACAGAATCAGTGGAGTCTTGCCAATTTGCCCCGTCACGAAAACGCAGGATGATAGAGATATATATAACACAGAAACAGACCTGTCAGCCCACCTTGCTGTTCATGCTGACCATCTTGGGCAAGTCCCATTTCCTTGCATTTAGACCAAAGCCCTTCCTATCCAAGTTCAAGATCCCAGGGACCTGCGTTGTTAAAGTCACCGCCGCCCGCTGCTGGAAGCTCCGCAGACCACTGCTCCACAATGCTCAAGTCGGCAGTCCCAGCACTCCAGAGCTTCAACACGGCGATCCCTGTAAGGCATCGCCCCGCTCCACGATGGGACCAGTGCTGCGCCACCGCTCAAGCTGAAGCTCTGGCCGGTCTCCGGCAGGAAATGCCGTGTCAATCCAGATGGTAGACCACGAGGAGGGGTGCTCAGGTTTTCTCCCAGACTCCAAAGAAGTGCAGGTTTGTAGGTTAATTGGCTTCTGTAAACTGTCCCAGGTGTGTAGGATAGAACTATTGTACAGGGTGATCGCTGGTCAGCATAGACTTGGTGGGCTGAAGGGCCTTTTACCATGCTGTATCTCTAAACTAAACTAATTGTCCATTATCACCGCACCGCACTCTCATGCCAACCTCCCGCAGTAAAAATGTTACATTTTCTCTGTTATATCTTCACACATTCTGAAAATATACTGACCACTAATTCCTCCGGAACTTTGTGTTTTCTAAAACATCGTCTGTTTTGGCTATCTCTCCAACCTCTCCAACTCCTGTTCCTCCAACTACTGCAAGGTGATTGCTCCAAGTGTGGTCTGGCCCAGCTTACTAAGGTTTAGCACAGTCACAGAGAATTTATTTTGAAAAATGACGAACAATTAAAACTCAAGACTTGTTAGATAAATCTGCCAAAATTGGCTTCGAGAAAATGTTCTTAATTCCCTACTGCTCAAACTAAAAGCAGAAATGGTCAATTAGAATATAATTGCTGAACCTTCTTAATTCCTTAACTTGTTCAAAGACTAAATTTCAGTTAACAGATGCAAATCCTTCATAACTGAATCTCCATTTTGACCAAATTGACAAAATGGCTTACTTCTTGTTTCCACAATATGTCGGCTCACTCTAGTTGCATCAAGCAGACCAAGTCACAGCCTTGACCACAAAGCAGAAGATGGGACCTCCCCTTTCTACCATGTAGTCCATGCCTGATGGTGTAGCGTTAAGCAGGCGGAACTACCAAGTCCCTCCATGTCAGAAATATCCATAGTCTTGGAGTCCTAGACCTTTGTATGGCAGCACAGTGGCACAGCAGCACAGTTGCTGCCTCACAGCGCCAAAGACTCAGGTTCGATTCTGACTTCAGGCGCTGTCTGTACGGAGTTTGCACGTTTTCCCTGTAACCTGCATGCGTTTTCTTCGGGTGCTCCTGTTGCCTCCCACATTCCAAAGACATACAGTTTTGTAGGTTAATTGGTTTCTGTAAATTGTAACTTGTCCCGAGTGTGTAGGATAGTACTAGTGTATGGAGTGATCGCTGGTCGGCACCGACTCAGTGGGCTGAAGGGCCTGTTGCCACTCTGTATCTATAATGTCTAAAGCTGTACAGCATGGAAACTGGCCCTTCAGCCCACCTTATCCATGCCGACCAAGTTGGAACACTGTGTGTGTCCCATTTACCTGCAGTTGCCATGTATCACTTTAAACCAGTGGTTCCCAACCTTTTTTTGGCCATGCCCCACCTAATCACCTCTAAAATCCTGATGCCCCCCCCCCCCCCCCCCCCCCCATATAATTCCCCCCCCCCCCCCCCCAATGTGGTGATATATAATTCTTAAATAAAAAATTATTTACTCAAAATAACATCTGAAACATAAACTACATATGTTTACCTGATGGAAAATCCAAAAAAATAAAAATGGAAAATTTGGACCCAGACCTCCTTAGTCGCGCTCAATTGTCCCCCTTAAAAATCAAATTGCCCCCCTGTGGGGCGTACGCCCCACGTTGGGAACCACTGCTTTAAACCCTTCCTATCCAGAACTCTGTCCAAATTTCTTTTAAACGTCATATTTGTATCCATGTACACAGCTTGTTCCAGACAGGACACACTCTGAGAGAAAAGGTTGCTTCTGAGGTCCCTTTTAAATCTCTCCCCTCTCACCTTAAGACAAATGCCCTCTAGTTTCAGAGTCCTCTAGCCTGGAAAAACACTGCGAGTGTTCATTTTATTCTTGCCCCCTTATCATCTTGCAAAGCATGGAAGAAATAAAAGTGAGCTAATAAAGAAAGACTATCAAAAGCAAATCCCCAGGACTCACTTGAAAACAATGAAGGAGTCTGAGAGCATTGCTCATTGCATCTCAGTGTATTGGCCCAGTGGATACAATGTGTTAAGTGACAACTTCAAAGGCCACACATCCAGCATTTGGGTCTGCAAGAACTTCAGTCTAATGTTGATTGCAGCCTGCATGATAGACCTCAAAGTACATTCAACGTTACACCCATATTGATCATGTTAAGCCCCTGTCCCACTTAGGAAACCTGAACGGAAACCCCTGGTGACCTTGCGCCCCACCCAACGTTTCCATGAGTCGCCAGAGGTTTTGGTCACTCATCTGGAAAGCCTCGACCACAAGGGTGAGCTGCATCTACTGACCACAGATCTGACAGGATCTTTGCTACCGACCGACCACACACACACACACACACACACACACACACACACACACACACACACACACACACACACACAATGACACACACACACACACACACACACACACACACACACACACACACACACACACACACACACACAGCGAAGGTGGGGGCCAGGGACAGCTGAGGAGTGCTGTCTGCGCAATGAAGAGGAAGGTAAATGGCTGCCACAGAGCACGGTATAGTCCTTTAGAGAGTGCGGGGGGGGGGGGGGGGGGGGGGGGGGGGAGAGAGAAGGGGAGAGAGAAGGAGTGGAGACAGTTTTAAGATGTTCAATAAAGTTAGCGGGCATTTTACCTTCCGGCGGATCTTCTAGATCCTGAAAAACAAAGATCTTCCAGGATCTTTGTTGAAAACTCCAATGAGCCAACCAAAATGGCCGGTTAGTGAAGGAGATTGCCTTCAACTGTCTGTAAGTAAATAGCGACCCCACTCCACTGGCGTCGACCAAACTATTTTTAGTCGAGGCTGTTTTTTTTTTTTTTTTAAAATAATCGCAGGAACATAGAAGAAGCCTCGACTACGCGGAAACCACTTTCCACCAATAGGGAGAATGACCAAAACCTTCGGGAACCTCACGGAAACCTTGGGTGGGGCCACGGTCTCCAGAGATTTCCGTTCAGGTTTCCCAAGTGGGACAGGGACTTTACTGTCTTCATTTCCCCCCCCCCCAACCCCACAGGAAGACTGACTGAACTTTAATGCCTTCCATCACAGTGACGAATGTTGATTCCACTGTGGTGGATGTTTATGTTAAATTCTTGAGTGTGTTGTGTCCTTTTTGATTGTATGGCTGCATGGTAACTCAAAATTCACTGTACCTTAATTGGTGCATGTGACAATACTTGTGAACTTGAACTTGAACTTGAGGACAATGCTTCAATTGATCTAAGTCAATAGACACAATCAGCGTGCGAGGCAATTCTCAAAACCCACAACTACGCACGGTGGCGCAGCAGTGGAGTTGTTGCCTTACAGCGCCAGAGATCCGGGTTCGATCCCGACTACGGGTGCTGTCTGTACGGTGTTTGTACTTTCTCCCCATGACCTGCGTGGGTTTTCTCCAAGATCTTCTGTTTCTTCCCACACTCCAAAGACGTACAAGTTTGTAGATTAATTGGCTTGGTATAAGTGTAAAATTGTCCCTAGTGCATGTGGGATAGTGTTAGTATGCGGGGACCGCTGGTCGACACGGATTCGGTGGGCCGAAGGGCCTATATCCTCCTGTATCTCTAAACTAAACTAAACTTGTATTTCTTTAAGTTTGACAATTTGCGTCTTGGTTCATTTAGCAACTGTGCACATCAGGTATGGTGTATGCAGGGACCAGCAATCAGGGAACGCTGAGAATTTTATATTTTCCATAAACATCCCTAACAAAGAAACAGAACCCACAGACCAGGTCACGGTGAGAATACTTCGTCTGGCAGTGAACTCTTCAAGTACAAATGGCAAGTCGGCTGCGGCAGAATTAGTTTCACTGCTGCGTCTGATGGCAATGTTGAGTGTTACCCACGTGTGTAGCAAGCAAGAGTTTCATGTTTGGTACATACGATAATTAAACACTCTTGATACTCTCCACCCTGCCCCCTCTCACCTCTCTAGACCCTGCCCATTCTCCACTCTGACCTCTTCACTCTGCCCTCTCTTGCCTCTCTCAACTCACCAAGTAGAGCTGCTGAATATTGACATCAGAAGGACAATCTGTGCCTGATTTGATCAACAACTGTAGTTGGGACAAAGGGCTTCATGCACAAAAAGAAAAGAGGAAAATTGGGTTTAGTTCAGTTCAGTCTAGTTTATTGTCATGTGTACTGAGGTACAGTGAAAGGCATTTGCTGCGTGCTAACCAGTCAGCGGAAAGACAATATATGATTACAAACGAGCCATTTATAGTGTCTTGCAGTAGCCTCCCAGAACATTTATACCCACAATTGAACCCTTGGTTACCAAATGTAATTGGTTACAAATGTCTAGCAAGGAAAGCAAGCAGATAGTCCTCAGATAGACACACAGTGCTGGAGTAACTCAGTGGGCCAGGCAACATCTCTGGACAGAAGGAATGGGTGACGTTTCGGGTCCAGACCCTTCTTCAAACAATTGTTCAGAAGAAGATTCTCGACCCAAAACGTCACCCATGCCTTCTCTCCGGAGATGCTTCTTCCTTAGAGCCATCGGGCTATTAAACACGACAACCTCAAGTAAGCTCTGAACTTCAATAGACTATTATTATTATTATTATTATTATTATTATTATATACACAGATAGTTTTCAGCATGTTTTGAAAGCTTCTATGAATCAATGGGTTGAACAAATCAGGGGCAGGTTATCCTCTGAAACCATTGCTACATCTTTCACATTTGATAACTTGTTGCTGCATATGACTCGCCATCCCCACTAGACTTTGACAATTGTTCTCTCCTACGGTTGTACATCAGTTCAATTCATTGAACTGTTCGAGGAATTATCTGAAAAAGGGTCCCCATCCAAAACGCCTCCTATCCATGCTCTCCAGGGACTGCCTGACCTGCTGAGTTACTCCAGCACTGTATCTTTCTTTGGGAAACCAGCATCTGCAGTTCCTAGCTTCTGTAGTAAAACCTTACCTTAGCACATGTGACAATAATAAACCAAACCCTATATAATGGAGTCATCCATGACAGAAACAGGCCCTCCGGCATAACTCATCCATGCCAACCCACGAGGAAGAAAACAAGGAAATTCAAGTGAATAATGTTTTGAAGGCCAGTTTAACCTTACACCGTATGACAACACACATCAACAGTAACCCTGCCTTTAATTTCAAGCCACACTTCCCACAGGCCACAATACATGGTTTACAATACGATTCCCTCTTTAAATAATCATTGCCAAGTGTCGCTACAAAGGAACTAACTACAATCAAGATAAAGTGGGACTTCTAATGGCATTAAGCAACTGTGGACTCAAATCATACAAAATATCATCATCTGCGTACTGTTCTATGTTTAGTTTACTTTAGTTTAGAGATACATCGAGGAAATAGGCCCTTCGGCAAACTGATTCTGCACAGACCACTGATCCCTGCACACTAACACTACCCTACATACAATAGGGACAATTTACATTTATACCAAACCAATTAATCAACAATCCTGTATGTCTTTGGTGTGTGGGAGGAAACCGAAGATCTCGGAGAAAACCCACGCAGGTCACAGGGAGAAAGTGCAACCTTCGTACAGACAGCGCCCGTAGTCAGGATCAAACCCGGGCCTCTGGCGCTGTAAGGCAGTAGTTCTACCGCTGTGCAACACTGTGCCGCCTGTTCTATAAAATGGCGGCAGGAACATGCCGGCTCTTGTGCATTATCTCATTATCTCTCTACTATTTCTCGACACTTGTACTTTAATAAGATTGTGTCTATGTACAACAGTTTTTACTGAGTACAAACTAATAACTGCAGATGCTGGTTTATACCAAAGATGCACACCAATTGTTGGAGTAATTCAGCAGGTCAGGATTTTTACTGAACTGTCTGAAAAAGGGTATTTCACTACCTCTGTACAGGTGACAACAAAGTACCACTGACCACTGGATCAGCACAGTTCTCATTCAGTGACATTTCTGAGGCATTGAAGTGGCTTTATGGGTTGCAGGTTTAGGTACTCAGTAAAACACCAAGTGGGTCAAGGTTTGGGCTTCCCAAACACTGAAAGCATTTGCCAAATGAGGATGGATGAATTAATTCAGTGTTCGGCATGGACATTGTGGGCCGAAGGGCCTGTTCCTGTGCTGTTGTTCAACGTGCAGGAAGCCACATGTCAGACGTTTCTTTTTGCTGAAACTGGCCACTTGGTTTCAAGAAGGCAGCATTAGCAGCAAGGCAGGTAGTAACGTTGCACCGTCAACATTGTATTGGACCAGGTTATCTGATGACCTTTCCCTCTTCCTCTGTACATCAGAGAGTTGGTTCCCTTTAATGTCTCAACAAGTCTCAGCTTGTGTTGGGCTTCAGAGAATGGTTCAACGTATGAGGGCAGGTCCAGGGTGGGGCAGGCTTGAGGGGCAACCACAACTTCTCAGTGTCACTGAATGTAACATTTTTATCCCCATTCAAAGAAATGTTGTGAGGCCATTTTCTTTCTGGTGATTGTTGTTGGAATCTGAGGAAATGCTTTCCATAATAGGTACAGTGCCTGAATATGTCTTAATCAATTTGATTCTAACAGTGCACCAACTGTGGAGATGTTTTTTCCACAGAGATTACATTAAATAAAGCTGGATCTATGATCCAAGGCCACAATGGATGATCCAATGTTCCACATCCACAATCCAGCATTCATCTATACTTGCTGTCCATAAAACACTAACCTCTTCTATGAACTGTGTCTTTGGTTGCACTACAGACCTCAGTTTTTAGTTTAGTTTCAGAGATGCAGCGTGGAAACAGGCCCATCGGCCCATCGAGTCCATGCTGGCCTGTTCACACTAGTTCTAGGTTAACCACTTCCTCATCCACTCCCTACACACTAGGGGCAATTTACAGGCCAATTCATCTACAAACCCGGACATCATTGGGATGTGTGAGGAAACCAGAGTTCCCTGACACAACCCACGTGGTCAGAGGGACCATGCACAACATCCATGGTTTTTGCACTAATATCTGCCTAGTATTACAGCAACCAATTTATTGCATTTGATTATGATAAGTTGTCTGTGTGGTATTGCATTTACAGTCCTGTTAGGCTGCAGCAAGCAAGAATTTCACCGTTCTGTTGTCGGTACAGATGACTATTAAATACTCTTGCCTTGAGGAACAGCAATGAGTGTTAACTAAGCCGTAATTCTGAATAAAGTGGGATTACAAGGGAAACACAGACAATAATCTCAGAGGACATTGCATGGCAGTACTGAGGGAAGGCATAGAGAGTCATACGGCATGGATACAGGCCCCTCAGCCCAACACCATGCCGACCTATTTGTCTCCACTTGGGCCATATCCCACTAAACATTCCCCATCCATGTACCTGTCCAAGGGTCTTTTAAATGTTGTTATAGTACCTCCTCCAACTACCTCGTTTGGCAGCTTGTTCCATTAACCCACCACTCTTTGTGTGAAAAAGTTGCCCCTCAAGTTCCTGTTACATTTTTCCCCCATCACTGTAAACTTATGTCATCTGCGTTGTGATTCCTCTACTCTGGGGTAAATGTCTGTGTGTTCACCTTATCAATCTCCCTATTGATTTTATACACATGAAATCTGCTCTGTCAAATAGATGCCTATCGCAAATCGGCTACATCATGGGTACTGAAGATAGACACAAAATGCTGGAGTAACTCAGCGGGGCAGTCAGCGTCTCTGGAGGGAAGGAAGGGTGACTTTTCAGGTCGAGACTCTTCTTCAGACTCTGCCCGAGTTATTTCTTCACTCTTACTTCTGTTATTTCTGAGTCTGAAGAAGGGTCCCGACCTGAAACATCACCCATTCCGTCTCTCAAGAGATGCTGCTTGGCCCACTGAGTTACTCCAGCATTTTGTGTCTATCTTCGGTTTAATCCAGCATCTGCTGTTCCTTCCTGCACTATACCATGGCTACACAGTGTCAGAGTGTTTAGCCAAGCTCACTGAATTTTTTTTGCTCAGAGGCTAGACTTGCTTCAAAATGTAAAGTGCACATGGACCCCAAGATATAGGTCATCCTCTGCTGTCCCTTGAATTCAATTGCTTATAATGTGCTTTAATATACTGAAGTAATAAAAATGTCTTTCAATAAAAAAGTCACTTTTTCAAATTGCATCTCCAAGTTATTAGAAATGTTTAGCTTGAGAAAAAGTTAGGTCTGCACATGTTGGCAATTTGCATAGACAAATGTCCACAAGTTTAACAGTTTAACAAACCAGTGAGTATGAAGAAGGGTCTCGACCCGAAACCATGCCTATTTCCTTCGCCCGCTGAGTTTCTCCAGCATTTATGTCTACCTTCGATTTTCCAGCATCTACAGTTCCTTCTTAAACAGTGATCAATATCAACTCCTTCATTAGTTTTTGGACGTAATACCGAAACTTCCTTCAAAAATTTAGAAATGCGCAATTCGGGTGCGTTACTTATATTAATGACCATTTAGTGACTAAAGGGAAACAATATTTCATACGCAATGTACAACTAGCAATAACCAGCATTAAAAAATCCCCAAGACCGAGGATGCAATTCACGGATGGAATCCACTAGAACAAACAAACCAAGATAAAGAGATTCGCTGATAACATCAGCAGCAAAGAAAAAAACATTGCATTGTATTCTTTCCAAATGGTACAAATTTCTGCATGTCTAGAAAGTGTACCAATTAATGGCAGCCTTCCTCCCCAAACCAAAATCCCATTATCACTTGTAAGTAAAAACATGTTCGCTATTAATTATATTTTTGGTTTAACATTCATCATTTTAGTTATTATGTCTAATAAATTACACTGCATATTCGTAGAGAATATGTAGAGGATACACTTCAAGCATTCACTAAACATAGCACATTAAAATGTAGAGTTACCCCAAAAAAATTCTAAATTCAGAAATGATGAGGAATTAATATTTTTACTGAAAGTACGGAATCGAAAACTGAATAAATATCGCTTGAAGCAAAAAACCTTTTATCAGCCCGACGGTACGCAAGGTTTCACGTGGTCCATCTTGACAAAAAGAGAACTAATAAAATGAAATCATTACTAAATAAGAATCAAAATTCAATTTCTCTCATATTTCTTTAAATGCCTTCCAATCCATGCTCAATGGAGCCTATCCTGTTAAACTACTTGAAAAGTTAAACTTTTATCAAATGAGGAAGGTATTTTAACATCTGAAACAACCTGTCGAAATTTCTTCCAAGGTTACAAGCTATAGTCATCCTCGGCAGTTATTAAGTCTTAAGCATAAACGATTTGTCTCAATTATATTCTGGCTGGGTACAATTTCCTACTGTAGCAAGGAAGAAAATCACATCATTTGAAACACTTGTGCAAGAGTAGGGACATTATCTGATTCCACACTTAGGAAGACAATTCTTCAACAGCCATGTCGCGTCTCTAAAATGAACATTTGTTTAACAATCAGTTTTCCAGAGCAATTTAAAAATACAATATACTGATTTTGGAGCAGGTTTAATTCCAGCGTCATATCTTTTATGTGGAAAACAAAGTAAAACCAGCTCTCTGCCCATCCATCATTGACACGTAACAGAATTAGTCAAATTTGCAACAATTATGCTGAACAAACTTCATGAGAAAAGTACGTTTTTGTTTTACCTTGAATTTCATTTCTGGCACTCAATATTAATGCGATGACAACCAAGTTTTTCAGACAGGCAAACGTGCTCATGTTTTAACCCAGCTGAAGTTCGACTCTGCCTGGGGTATTAAACACCATACGGCCTGCCGAGAAACAACATAACTATTATTTGTGGGATGTTTAAAAAAAAACAATAAACTTTGGTTATTTGCTCCGAAGTTGGAACTAACTTTGAAGGGCGCACTCCTGCGTCTTGATGGATGTTCGAGGCGAACAACTTCCTCCAAGTTTGCGAAAGTCCTGAACCGCTAGTCCCTGATATACTAGTGATGTAACTCACAACTCTCTGCCGCCCTCTCGATAGGTTCTCAATGCTATCTCCAGGAAGTCGCTGACTTGTGCAAAGCACAGAAACTTCCTCAAAATGTGCTTAGCAGAGACAGGCGAATGAATGTACATGTAGTTGCAGAATGCATCAGGGCTGGAATCTTTCTCAATGGTCTGACTTGCAGTGTAGGAACATAATTGGGCTAAAACTTAAATGTTAAAGGTTTATCTCTCTTGAATCTGCTTCGCACCTTTCATTCAGGATCAAGGCAGGAGAACAGGTTTATTGTTTGTTTTAGATAAGAACCTTGTCCTAACTTCTGTTGATGGACTGGAAAGTAAGCTGGCAAAGACCAACTAAGTTGTCCCATCACCGAACATCCTCCCGCCCCCCACACAACCCTGGCAAAACGGGTGACGTCACATCACGTGTCAGTCGGATGTTGCAGGCAGGAAATATACTATTCACTCAAGTGGAAATTTATGGTGGCCCAGGCACTACAGAGGTCTCACAAAAAACTAAGAGTCATTAAAATAGCTCAGGCGGATTGATGCAGCTGCTGCTCTCTGGACATCAGGTGGCTGCCTGGACCAGTTGCTGGCAAACTTGGTCGTGTCAGAAACAAGGAACCACAGGTGCTGGTTTGCCACAAAAAGGCACAAAGTGCTGGAGTAACTCAGCGGGTCAGGCAGCATTTTCTGGAGAACATGGATAGGTGACATTTCACAGAGTGCTGGAGTAACTCAGCGGGTCAGGCAGCATCTCTGGACAACATGGATAGGTGATGGTTTAGATCAGGACCCTTCTTCACACTCATTGTTTCGGGTCGGGACCCTTTGTTACCAATCCACATTGTTGGTTTATGAATATCTATTAAAGGTGCAAAGTTTAAAAATGGATGGAATAAAAATTGGCCATCTATATATCTGGATGTATCTGAAGGGTCCCGAAAACGATCAGAAAAGTCTGTCCATTCCCTCCATAGATGCTTCCTGACCCGCTAAGTCATAATCCTAAAGTCATACAGCATTGATCATAAAGTCATGCCCTCTGGTCCAACCTGGACATGCCGATTAACTTGTCCCATCTACACTAGTCCCACCCGCCTGTGTTTACCCCATATCCCTATCCAATCCACGTACCTGCCTAAATGTTTCTTAAATGCTGCAATAGTACCTGCCCCAACTCCGACAGCTTGTTCCATGCCACCACCCTTTGTGTGAAAAGGTTACCCCTCGGGTTCCTATTAATATTACCCCCCCCCCCCCCTTACCTTAAAGCAGTTCTTCCTGCATTTTGTGTTTTGTTAAACAACAAGTGTTGTAAGGGTTCATTTGAAGGAATATGTTTTCCTCCGCAATGTGGGGACAACAAGACAATATCGCCTGCTCTGGTTTCAGTGAAGGTGAACAATCTGTGATGCTGGTTCAAGTTACTTGTGGGCTTACTATGCCTCATATTGACACAAATGCTAGAGCAACTCAGCGGTCAGGCAGCATCTTCAGGTCGCGACCCTTCTCCAAACCCTCCTTACTATGCATTCATCAGCATCAGCGGGGAGGAGAAGAGGAACCCGTTTCAGGTATTCATTTGGTCAGTGCTATTGTCCATGTTAACTGGATGGGTGAAAGGCCATCATCTTTGTGTTGACAATCACCAAAACAAGTTTAATTTAGTTTAGTTTAGTTGATACGGGGCAGAAATTAGCCCTTTCGTACATCAGGTCCACACCAACCGGCGATCACTGCACAAAAATATCCATTGACGTCATCCACAGCCTTCTGTGGCAAAGAATTCCACAGATTCACCACTCTCTGATTAAAGAAATTCCTCCTCATCTCCTTCTTAAAGGAACGTCTGGTCCTAGACTCTCCCATTAGTAGAAACATCCTCTCCACATCCATTCTATCCAGGCCTTTCACTGTTTGATTGAACGTGATGGCACAATTTACCAACACACAGCACCCCACACTTGCTGCCGATCGTCCAGCTAAGATGACCATGTTGCCTCACAGAATTTCCACAATTCAGGCTGTGAATCGGCAAGAATGTATTGTATTGTATTGTATTCAAATTTATTGTCATTGTCTCAATTTGAGACAACGAAATGAATTTTCCTTACAGGCAGTATCATTAAAAAAATCACAAAGAAATTATAAAAATAAATAATAAATAAATAATAAAACATATTAAAAATAAAATTGAAATTGAATTAAAATTAAAAAAAAAAAAAGCACAAATACAGAAGTCCACGACACAACATAACATAAATGGCACCCAGGTGAGGACGGCACCATAGTCCAGCCAGCCTCCCCTCCGTGTTCATACGGGGCCTTCCAAGCACCCGCAGTCGCCGCCCTGGGTGGCCCGATGTTCAGGCCCTCACGCCGGGCTGGTGGAACGCCGACGCCGAACCCCGACGGTGAGTATCCTCCTCCTCAGCGGCCCGGACCTCCTGATCAGCCGCCTCCCGCTTCCGGAGTCTGCAGCTCCCGAGTCCGCAGGCTGAGCCGGGCAGAGTCGCAGGACCCCGCGTTGATTAGTCAGCGCCGCCCGCGTTGGGAGCTCCGCAAACCGCAGCTCCGTGATGTTGGTGCAGCAGGTCCAGCACTCCGGGCTCCAAACGGCGACCCCCGGTAAGGCATCACCAGCCCCGCGATGTTCCAGCGCTGTCCCGCCGCTGCTGGAGCTCCGGTCGATCCCGGCAGGAAAGGCATCCAGGTAGGTCGCTGTGGGGGGGGGGGGGGGGGGGGGGGGGAGGACGCGACCGCGTCTTCACCAGGAAGCGGGCTGAAGGACGGTATCCCCCGCACCGTGCCCTCTTCCCCCACATAAAAACACCAAAAAAACACACTTTTACATAATTAAATAAACAAAAAAACAAAAAGATACCGGGCTGTAGGTGGAGGCTGCTGGCACCAGCGCCACCGGAAGTACAATACATGCTGGCAATGTCACACCCAGACTTCAGATTTCATCAGTAACACAGGCGAGATTACCAAGCATAAGCAATGCTGTGTAACGCTAGGCATCGCCATGTACTCGCAACTAATTCCCGAAGATGGACACAAAATGTTGGAGTAACTCAGCGGGACAGGCAGCATCTCTGGACCCATTGCTTCTCACCAGAGATGCTGCCTGTCCCGCTGAGTTACTCCAGCATTTTGTGTCTATCTTCAGTGTAAACCAGCATCTGCAGTTCCTTCCTACACTAATTCTTGAACACTGATCCCGGCCTGGGTTTCCCCACTGTAAGTGCCAGCGACTGGGGAAAGATACAATAGGGGTTAGAGGAGCAACTTTGTCACACAAAGGGTGGTGGATGTATAGAACAAGCTGCCAGAGGAGGGGGTTGAGACTGGGACTATCGCAACGTTTAAGATGCAGTTAGACAGGCACATGGATAGGACAGGTTTGGAGGGATATGGACCAAATGCAGGCAGGTGGTACATGTTGGCTGGTGTGGGCTGGTTGGGCTGAAGGGCCTGTTTCCACGCTGTGACGGTCATGTGTGAACCCAACAATCCCAACCATACAAGTGGAAATCTGCTGTCGATTTCCTGTTGGTTCTGTCGCCTGGCAGGCAGGAAGTCCCATGGCAGATTCAATGGTCCAATGATACTCTAATGTCACATGTAGCGAGGCACAGTGAAATGCCATGATTTGCATACAGCCAGGTTAAATCATATAGCAGACCTCACCAAGGCAGTACACAAGTGTCGCCACGTTTGGCGTTACAAGAGTTCATCGAACATTTCTACGTACTACCTGCCGCTGCACATGAGAGTTGTCAGGCTGGTGCCACAAAGCTCAACACTATTCAATAGTTTACTTCCTTAACTATTTTGATAATGAAGTGTTTTAGATTATTGGTTATTAAACTGTAAATATGTTTTCATTCATTGCGTCATTTTAGTTAATGTAAACATAGGGCATAGAGCAGCATTGGAAGCAATGGGTCCAGAGATGCTGCCTGCCCTGCTGAGCAGATCAAGAACAGACCATTCCCCCACAATGTCCGTGCTGAACATGATGCCAAGGTCATTACTTATTTGGCTGCACATAGAGTCAAAGAGTGAAACAGTGTGGAAACAGGCCCTTCGGCCCAACTTGCCCATACCGGCCAACTTGTGCCAGCTACACGAGTCCCATATCCCTCCAAACCTGTCCTATCCATGTACCTGACTAAATGTTTCTTAAACGTTGGGACAGTCCCAGCCTCAACTACCTCCTCAAGTAGCTGGCTCCACACAATGTGAAAAAGTTACCGCTCAGATTCCTATCAAATCTTTATCCCCTTCTCTTTAAACTCTGGTCCTCAATTCACCTACTATGTGCATCGACCTGATCTATTTCTTTCATGATTTTATACAATTGTATACAATATCTCTCTATTATCCATATCTTTCCCTTTGCTGCATTTCAATGTGCCTATCCAAAATGCCACTATAGTATCCTTCTCAACCACCAGCCCCGGCAGTGTGTTCCAGAAACTAACTACCCTCTGTGTACATCTCCTTTAATCTTTGTCCCTCTCACATTAAAGGCATATTACCTAGGTCTCTAATTTTAAGTTCATCTCATATTCCTCTCCCCCCCTCCCCTCCCTCCTCCACCCTGGTCGTTTTACTAGTTCCACCGTTCTCCACATTGTTTTTTGGGATCACACCTTCCCTAGCCAACAGTGGACCTACCAGGCAACGCCCGATCTGAAGAAGGGTCTCAACCCGAAACGTCACCCATTCCTTCTCTCCAGAGATGCTGCCTGTCCCGCTGAGTTACTCTGGCATTTTGTGCCTATCTTCAATTTAATCCAGCATTGGCAGTTCTTTCCTGCACACTAATTTGTCACCGGCTTTGAATAGACATAGTCTTTTCATGTCTCTGGATCTTCACCTACCATGCCCCCCCCCCCCCCCCCCCCCCCCTCAGACAGATGAAAGGTCTCAAACTGAAAACATCACCTATTGCCTCTCCAGAGATGCTGTCTAACCCCCTGAGTTACTCCAGCATTCTGTGAAACGTCACCTATCCATGTTCTCCAGAGATGCTGTCTAACCCCCTGAGTTACTCCAGCACTCTGTGAAACGCCACCTATCCATGTTCTCCACAGATGCTGCCTGACCCGCTGAGTTACTCCAGCACTCTGTGTCTATTGTCCATGCTACTCCATCGTGTTGTTCAAGCAAAGCTCTCGAGGTGACAGAGGGAGTTTGTTTTTCTGATAAAGTCATAGAATCTGAGTCATTGAACACTAAAGTGGGTGGTATTATTCTCTGTAACAAGGTAGTTATTTCTACCCATTATTGAGCTGGAAAATGCTGTGTCCTAAATTTAATGAAACACATTAATATGCATGCAGCTCTAAGTGGTGCTGCATTTATCATCCAAATACAATTATCTCTAGATACTCCGAACAGTACAGCACAGGAATAGGCCTTGTGGCTTCCATTGCTGGGAAATTCTGCGGGACATCATGCCTTGGTGAGCTTTGGGAAGCAGACCGCAAAGACACACGACCGGTTTGTGGACAAGTCGACCGAGATGACTACCGTCATCGAAGCCAAGATGCGCCTACCCTACCCTACCCTACTGCCCTACCCGAGTACAAGCAGTCAGCTAAGGAGAAGAACCTGCAGATCCTCAGGGCTGCCAGGAGCAAGGTTCAGCAGACTGCCAGGCGTTGCGCCAAGGACTACTGGACACAGCTTAGTGTGGACAGCCAGACGGCCACCATAACAGGGAACATCAGGGGAATGTACGTTGGCATTAAGAAGCAGGACCAGTCCAGAACAAGACAGTCCCCCTCAAATCCGCCACTGGGGAAGTAATCACAGACGAATGGCAGCAGATGGAGAGATGGGTGGAACACTGCTCCAACCTCTACTTGAGAGAGAACATTGTGGCCCTTGATGCCAACGAATGCCTGCCGACCACGGATGAGTTAGACGCAGAGCCGACGGCAGAAGAGCTCAGCAAGGCCATTGACAGCCGGGCCCCAGGCAAGGCCCCAGGCAGCGACGGGATTCCCCCTGACCTGATCAAGCGTTGCAAGACTACCTTACTGCTTCCTTGGTATGAAGTCCTCTGCCAGTGCTGGCAGAAAGGAGCTGTACCGCAGGACATGAGGGATGCCACAATCATTACCCTCTACAAGAACAAGGGTGAGAGAAGTGACTGCAACAACTACAAAGGCATCTCCCTCTTCAACATCGTAGGCAAGGTCTTTGCTCGGGTCATCTTGATCCGCCTGCAGAAGTTGGCAGAACGTGTCTGGGCAGTCTGGGTAGTCACAGTGCGGTTTCCGAGCTGGAAGGTCAACAGTAGACATGGTCTTCTCTCTTCGCCAGCTCCAGGAGAAGTGCAGAGAACAGTGGATGCCCCTGTATGTTGCTTTCATTGACCTCACCAAGGCGTTCAACCTCGTCAGCAGAGATGGCTTATTTAAGGTTCTGCCAAAGATCGGCTGCCCACCAAAACTGCAGAGCATGATAGAATCCTTCCACATCAACACGAAAGGGGACAGTGCAGTTCAATGGCAGGAAAAGGAGAGATGCAACGAGACCTGGGTGTCATGGTACTCTAGTCATTGAAAGTAGGCACACAAAAATGCTGGAGAAACTCAGCGGGTGCAGCAGCATCTATGGAGCGAAGGAAATAGGCAACGTTTTCGGCCGAAACCCTTCTTCAGACTAATAGGGGGTGGAGGGGAGAAGGAAGGAAAAAGGAGGAGGAGGAGCCCGAGGGCTGAGGGATGGGAGGAGACAGCCCGAGTGCTGAGGAAGGGGAGGAGACAGTAAGGGCTAACAAAATTGGGAGAATTCAATGTTCATGCCCGCAGGATGCAGACTCCCCAAGCGGAATATGAGGTCCTGTTCCTCCAATTTCCGGTGTTGCTCGCTGTGGCCATGGAGGAGACCCAGGACAGAGAGGTCGGATTTGGAATGTGAGGGGGAGTTGAAGTGCTGAGCCACCGGGAGGTCAGGTAGGTTCTTGCGGACCGAGCGGAGGTGTTCGGCGAAACGATCGCCCAACCTCCGCTTGGTCTCCCCGATGTAAATCAGCTGACATCTAGAGCAGCGGATGCAGTACATGAGGTTGGAGAAGATACAGGTGAACCTCTGTCACACCTGGAATGACTGCTTGGGTCCTTGAATGGAGTAGAGGGGGGAGGTAAAGGGACAGGTGTTGCATTTCTTGCGGTTCCAACGGACAGTGCCCGGGGAGGGGGTGGTACGGGAGAGAAGGGAAGAAGGGTTTCGGCCCGAAACATTGCCTATTTGAAGAAGGGTTTCAGCCAGAAACGTTGCCTATTTCCTTCGCTCCATAGATGCTGCTGCACCCACTGAGTTTCTCCAGCATTTTTGTGTACCTTCGATTTTCCAGCATCTGCAGTTCCTTCTTGAAAACATTGAAGGTCGGCATGCAGGTGCAGCAGGCAGTGAAGAAAGCAAATGGTATGTTAGCATTCATTGCAAAAGGATTTGAGTATAAGAGCAGGGAGGTTCTACTGCAGTTGTACAGGGTCTTGGTGAGACCATACCTGGAGTATTGCGTACAGTTTTGGTCTCCTAATCTGACGAAAGACATTCGTGCCATAGAAGGTTCACCAGACTGATTCCTGGGATGTCAGGACTTTCATATGAAGAAAGACTGGATAGACTCGGCTTGTACACGCTAGAATTTAGACGATTGAGGGGGGATCTTATAGAAACTTACAAAATACTTAAGGGGTTGGCCAGGCTAGATGCAGGAAGATTATTCCCGATGTTGGGGAAGTCCAGAACAAGGGGTCACAGTTCATGGATAAGAAGGAAGTCTTTTAGGACCGAGATGAGAAAATCATTTTTTACACAGAGAGTGGTGAATCTGTGGCATTATCTGCCACAGAGGGTAGTTGAGGCCAGTTCATTGGCTATATTTAAGAGGGAGTTAGATGTGGCCCTTGTGGCTAAAGGGATCAGGGGGTATGGAGAGAAGGCAGGTACGGGATACTGAGTTGGATGATCAGCCATGATCATATTGAATGGCGGTGCAGGCTCGACGGGACCTATTGTCTATGTTTCTCGGAGCACTTCGACATCCGCAGTGGCGTCAAACAAGGCTGCGTCCTCGCTCCCACTCTCTTTGTGATTTTCTTCGCTCTGCTCCTGAAATATGCCTTCGGCACTGCAACAGAGGGGATCTACCTGTGTACTAGATCAGATGGCAGCCTCTTCAACCTCACCCGACTCAGAGCAAAGACAAAAGTACGTGAAGCTCTCCTCAGAGACATGTTTGCTGGCGATGCAGCAGTTGTGTCCCACACACAGCAGGAACTACAGTCACTGATGGACCACTTCTATCAAGCATGCAAGGATTTCGGGCTGACCATTAGCCTGAAGAGACGAACGTCTTGGGGCAGGATATAGAGGCGCCGCCTGTCGTCACCATCGACGACTACGAACTTGATGCCGTCCATCAGTTCACATACCTCGGCTCCACCATCACCGACAACCACTCCTTGGACACAGAGATTGATAAGAGGATCGGGAAGGCAGCTCCAACTCTTGCTCACCTCACAACTCGAGTGTGGACCAACCCAAAGCTGACAGTGAAGACAGACAAAGATAGCAGTCTACAACGCCTGTGTCAACTTCACGCTGTTGCACGGCAGTGAGACATGGACTATGTATGCCAGGCAGGAGAGAAGGCTCAACACCTTCCACCTGAGAAGCATCAGCCATATCCTGGGCATATCCTGGCAAGACAGAGTGTCCAACGCCAAGATCCTATCTCGCGCTGGCCGCCCCAGTATGTACACTCTACTCCGGCAGCGCCGACTGGGGGGAAGAGAAACTGTTGAACGCAGCGGCAGACAAGCGGGCACGCAGAAAGGAGTGCAGCAACTTCAACAAACCAGAGACCACACACACAAATGTGACCTTTGCAACAGAGGTTGTCACTCCCGCATTGGTCTCTTCAGCCACAAGCGACGCTGCACTAGCCGAGGTTTGGAGCAAGCATTCAACAACTAGGATGCATCACCCATGGTCAGTCATGACCGAGGGGGGCCTGTTACGAACTTGCGGTATAAAATCAGGATAAGCGCTCAATCAAGAAAACCAAGCCCAAAGCCAAAATAATATCTAAACAGATTATAAACACTTATGCTAAGGACAATAACTAACTCCATATGCAATAATCAGCTACCTACATGTTAACAAGTCATATGCCAGCATATCACTGGGGTTATCAAGTGGAGATGTCCCTTCAGTGTTTCATTGTTAGGCCCACGACATCTTGGCAAGGTTCAACAATTAGTTCTGGCATCTTAGAACAACTCCCCTCAATACTTGCTCTCACCACCGATGCTACCAGTATCTATTAAATCAAGGAAACTATAGACCCAAACAAATGCTGCACACTCACATCCTCTTACACTTATCCTACCCCATCAGTAAACAGTTGTAGCACCACAAGTAGCAACCTCATGTAAAACTGGAATAGACTTACACAGAATACACTTACAAAGAAAGGATGTATGGGAGGACCAAAATAACTGTTGAAATTAACATAATGTGCGTGACCTTATCCAAAATAAAATACAATAGTAACCTGCAATCATACCCTGACCATGTAAAGGAGAGAGACAAGACTGAATGCCTTCATCAGGCAGATTGCCACAATTCACAGTGATGCAAAATGAAGGATGAAATGAATGTATTACATGTTATGAAATGTTGTTGCCATATTGGCATAGGTCTCTACCCGAAACATCACCCATTGCTTCTATCCAGAGATGCTGCCTGGCCCGCAAACTCATTTCTCCAGCATTTTGTACCCAACATTCGCGTAAACCGCCACCTGCTGTTCCCTCCAACACATATTGGCTTAGGATATCGATAGATGATTCATTGATCTTCTGTGGAAAGGAACACCAATTAGAAAATATGATAGGAAGGAACTGCAAATGCTGGTTCATACCAAGGACAGACAAAGGACAGAAACGTCAGTAAGGGAATGGGAAGGGGAGTTAATATGGTTAGCAACCACTTACACGATCTCCCAGTTCCTAACCATTCCCACACTGACCTTTCTGTCCTTGGCCTCCTCCATTGCCAGAGTGAGGCCACACGCAAGTTGGAGAAACAGCATCTCATATTTTGCTTGGGCAGCTTACAACCCAGCTGTATGAATATTGAATTCAATTCCACAGATTCCCAATGAATTCTATAAATTCACTACCCTCTGACTAAAGACAGTCCTCCTCATCTCCCTAAAGGAACTTCCTTTAATTCTGAGGTTGTCCCCTCTGATCCTACACTCTCACACTAATAGAGTCACTCTATAGTCACTACTGCGTAGCCGGACATAGTGCGAACTCCATCATCAAACTCACCGACGACATCACTGTTGTGGGACGTATCATTGATGGGGACGAGTCAGATTATAGAAGTGAGATTGACCGACTGACCAAATGGTGCCAGCACAATAACTTGGCCCTCAACACCAGCAAAACCAAGGAACTGATTGTGGACTTTGGAAGGGGTAGGATTGGGACTCACAGTCTCATTTATATCAAAGGGTCAATGGTGGCAAGGGTCAAGAACTTCAAATTCCTGGGCGTTCATATTTCCGAAAATCTCTCCTTTATACCAGCATACTGATGCAATCATAATGAAGGCACATCAGCGCCTCTACTTCCTGAGAAGATTACGGAGAGTCTGTATGTCAAGGAGGACTCTCTCGAACTTCCTCAGGTGCACAGTAGAGAGCATACTGACCGGTTGCATCGTGGATTGGTTCGGCAACCTGAGCGTCCAGGAGCGGAAAAGACTGCAAAAAGTTGTAAACACTGCTCAGACCATCATCGGCTCTGACCTCCCTCCCATCGAGGGGACCTATCGCAGAATATATATATATATTCCATGGTATATGGTCACATTGATCTGATCTGATCTGTATTTATGCCTACAAAATTCTGTTGTGCTGCAGCAAGCAAGTATTTCATTGTCCTATCTGGCATACATGACAATAAACTCTCTTGACTTAACTTAACTTGAAACATCCTCTCCACACCCACTCTATCCAGGCCTTTCACTATTTGGTAAGTTTCAATGAGGTCTGCCCTCATCCTTCTAAATTCCAGCAAGTACAGGCCCAGTGCCATCAAATGCTTGGCATTCAGGCCAAAGAGTTCAATCTTGGTTTCATCAGACCAGAGAATCTTGTTTCTCTTGTTTCTAAGAGTCCTTTAGGTGTCTTTTGGCAAACTCCAAGCGGGCTGTCATGTGCCTTTTACTAAAGAGCTTCTTCTGTCTGGCCACTCTACCATAAAGGCCTGATTGGTGGAGTGCTACAAATATAGGTGTCCTTCTGGAAGGTTCTCCCATCTCCACAGAGGAAGTCTGAAGGTCTGTCAGAGTGACCATCGGGTTCTTGGTCACCTCCCTGACCAAGGCCCTTCTCCCCCGATTGCTCAGTTTGGCCGGCCGGCCAGCTCTGTGAAGAGTCCTGGCGGTTCCAAAGTTCTTCCATTTAAGAATGACAGAGGCCACTGTGCTCTTCGGGACCTGCAATGCTGCAGAAATTGTTTTATACCCTTCCCCAGATCTGTGTCTCGACACAATCCTGTCTCGGAGGTCTACGGACAATTCCTTCATCTTCATGGCTTGGATTTTGCTCTGACATGCACTGTCAACTGTGGGACCTTTAATAGACAGGTGTGTGCCTTTCCAAATCATGTCCAATCAATTTAATTTACCACTGGTAGACTCCGATCAAGTTGTAGAAACAACTCAAGGATAATCAATGGAAACAGGATGAACCTAAACTCAATTTTGAGTGTCATAGCAAAGGGTCTGAATATTTATGTAAATGTGATATTTCAGTTATTTATTTTTAATTGCAAAAATTTCTAAACACCTGTTTTCACTTCTTCATTCTGGGGTATTTTGTGTGGATTCAGGATAAAAATATGAATTTAATCCATTTTAAAATATGGCTGTAATGTAACAAAATGTGGAAAAAGTGAAGGGGTCTGAATACTTTCTGAATGCACTGTATAAACATCTATTGATATCAAACTTGTCAGCAATCAGCAACTGCTCCTCAGGGTGAAGACATTTCTTCTCATATCTGTAAGGATGTTGCTCGGGCTGGAGAACTATTGTCATGAGAAAGACCGTCTAGGCTTAGTTGTTTCTTGTGGGGAAAGAAAATTAAATATCTTGCTCAACTAAGGTGCGAAAATTGTGGGACACCTATTTACATCTCCTAGGGCAAGGAGACTGGATACTGATACTTAGAGTATTTTTTACAATCAGTTAACAGAGTAGTGATGAGTTAAGAGAATTATTTTGTTTAGGTACAGCATGGAAACACCAAGGTACAGCTGTGGCCAACCAAGTCCACACCGACAATCGATCATCTGTTCACACTAGTTCCATGTTATCCCACTTTCTCATCCACTTCCTATACACCAGGGGTTGTTTACAGGCCAAATAACCGCAGTTTACAGGCAAATACGCACGTCGTTAGGATTTGGGAAGAGCAGCTGGAGGCTTCTATCGCAATGTTTAACAAACACTTAGACAGGTAAATGGTTAGGACAGGTTTATAGGGATATGAGCCAAACGCAAGCAGACAGGACTAATGTAGATGGGACATGTTGGATGCTGCGGGCAAGTTGGGATGAAGTGCCGGTTTCCACGCTATAAGAATCTATGACTATGAATCTATGAACATAGAACTAATGTATGTGTGATCAATTGTTTAGGAAAGAACAGCGGATGCTGGAAAAATCGAAGGTAGACAAAAATGCTGGAGAAACTCAGCGGGTGAGGCAGCATCCATGGAGCGAAGGAATAGACGACGTTTCGGGTTGAGACCCTTCTTCTTTAGAGAAGCGAAACATTGCCTATTCCTTCCAGAGATGGTCTTGGTGTCATATTCACCATAGACATTGTAGACTGAAGGATCTGTTCTTGTGATGTTTTACATACTATTTCCTTTACAATGGATTGCAGTATTTCCTTGACATGTGCTGGGTTCACTAGCCCTTAGTTTCCCAATGTTCCTTCTCTCTGGGACTGAGCATTCCATCTGTCGTGTTCCAATCGCCCAGGGAATGTTCGTGGATGCTTTGATGCTTTTGTAGTCTCCTAGATTAAAGAAATACTTTGTATTTATCTGCAAGGTTTCTGCCATTTCCTCACTTCCTATCTTCTATGAAATCAGCAGTTACATCCGCCATTCTATTTTTATACACTTGCTAAAGCTCATCTATCTAATTTCATGTTTCTTTAAGGCTTATTCTCATGGTCTATCTTCTCCCTTTTCTTTCACAAATCCATTTTTGCAGTTTCAAATACGCTCTCCCTCCTCGAGCCTGCTACTCATCTTCACAACATGAGTATTTTCCATGCGTTACAACACTTGCCTTCCTTTGTGAGATGCAGACGTTGGGACTGATAAAGATTATGCCAGGCCAGAGTCTTTCAGAACAAGCATCCACTTCAAATTCAGAGCTCAAAGACAAACGTGCACATGCTTTTCATAAACAGGAATACTAGACAGAAAGTACTGTTGGGTCTCTGATGAGTTAGTACATAGTACATTTACCGGGGGATATTCCAATGACTCCAAGGAAATCTTCAAAATCAGATGAGAAATATACAAAGGCAGAAGACACCAAGATGGAGCCGGAGTACTCATAAGTTCTAGGAGCAGAATTAGGCCATTCAGCCCATTGAGTCTACTCCACTATTCAATTATGGCTGATATATCTCTCCCTCTATCTCTCCCTCTCAACCCCATTCTCCTGCCTTCTCCCCATGACCCCTCACACCCATACTAATCAAGAACCTGTCAATTTCCGCCTTAAAAATATCCAATTTCTTGGCCTCCACCACCGTCAGTGGCATTGAACTCCACAGATTCACCACTTTTGGCTAAAAAAATAATCCTCCTCATCTCCGTTCTAAAGATATGTCTGTTTTCCCTGAGGCTGTGCCCTCTGGTCCTAGACTCTCCCATTAGTGCAAACATCCTCTCCACATCCACTCTATCCAGGCCTCTATCCAGTTCGGAAACTCTTCTCCAGAGCAGGTTCAGCAATCACTCTACTCTTTGAAATCCCTTTTCACCTTGAGAATGTAACGCCATTTCTTAGGTGCCATTTTAGGTCGGGACCCTTCTTCAGGTGGGTGTGGCTTGGTGGGGGGTGTGGAAGAAGAATGTTACAAGGGAGGAGGAGCAGGACAAAGCCTGGCAAGTGATAGGTGGATACTGATGAGGGGGGAGATATTGATAGGCATGTGGTTGAACAGCCAGAGATGAAAAGACAAAAGGTGAAGTGAGATGTGGATAGAAGAGGTACAAAATATGAAGGCCGAGGAGTGAATGTGGGTGGAATGGGAGGGGGAGGGGACAAAAGGGCGAGAGTCCATGTGGGGCAACAGGGAGGGGGGGGGGGGGAAGGGGCTAAAGGGGGGGGGGGGGGGGGGGGGGGGTTCGGTTGGTTCCACTTGGGCGGCTTACAACCCAATGTTACGAGCATTGAATTCTCCAAATTAAAGTAACTAACCTAGACCTCCCGTGCCAACTGCCCGCCTCCCCTGCCCACCCTTCTCTTCCATTTGAATGCTGCAAACCTGGAGATTTTAATGGACTTGTGAGGGAAATCTCCTCCCCTACAAAGATGGGCGAAGTTCATCAGAACTGAAGATAGATACAACATGCTGGAGTAACTCAGCGGGACAGGCAGCATCTCTGGAGAGAGGGAATGGGTGACGTTTCAGGTCGAGACTCTTCTTTAAACTGCTTCATCAGAACTACATCAGAGCTGAATTGGACAATGGTTTTATGGATGTAAGGAAAGGGTTCTGTCCTGCCATTCTTCTTCAAAATAAACCTTGGTAGACCCATAGAGGAGCAGAGCTATTGCTGAGATGACTGGATGCTGTGCCTAACGTGTGGCCAAGATCAGAGCAGATGATCGCGGTGGTCAATTGTATCGTATTCATTGGTGCTTTAATGTCACAAGTTCACTTTCTTTTTACAGAGATCTCACATGCACGAGTCGCCATGTTTTGGCGCCATTTACGAAACGGCCACCTGCTCGATGTACTGGTGTGGCTCCCGATCCAGGTAAGTACCATTGGTCTTTGGAGAAGGGGAGACAATGGAAGAGGCAGGGGTAGACCATGACCGGCAACTGAAGGAGCTGGTAAACAGGGAGAGGCAATGGGAGGCGAGCAC
Organism: Leucoraja erinaceus; assembly: GCF_028641065.1. Lineage (NCBI taxonomy): Eukaryota > Metazoa > Chordata > Chondrichthyes > Rajiformes > Rajidae > Leucoraja > Leucoraja erinaceus. The sequence goes on along the minus strand of NC_073386.1, from coordinate 60,346,876 downwards.
GTAAAAAATGTTGTTTAGTTTAGTTTAATTTAGAGATCAGCCCACCGAGTCCACACTCACCAGCGATACCCACATACTAACACTATCCTTGCAGGCCAAGTCAGTAGGTATTTTCAAGGTGGAAATGAACAGATACCTGATTGATATTGGTACCAAGGGTTATAGGGAGAAGGCAGGAGAATGGGGTTGAGAGGCAGAAATAGATCAGCCATGATTGAATGGCAGAGTAGACTTGATAGGCCGAATGGCCTAGATATGTTCTTATGGTTTATGAACCTACCTCAGGGGAGACACTCGTTCAAGAGTCACCCAGAGAAGATTTTTGGCTTCAATAGTTTACAAGATACTCTGACCAAACTAAGCTAATAACTCATTAAATATGCCCCTAATGCTGGAATAACTCAGCGGGTGAGGCAGCATCTCTGGAGAGAAGGAATGGGTGACGTTTCGGGTCTAGACTTTTTTTCAGACTGATGCCAGGGGAGGGGGCGGGACAAAAATAGAATGTAGGCAGAGACTGTAAGACTAGTGGGTGAACTGGGAAGGGAGAGGGGATGGAGAGGGAAAGCAAGGATAATCTGAAGTTCGAGAAGTCAATGTTCATACCGCTAGGGTGTAAGCTGCCCAAGTGAAATATGAGGTGCTGTTCCTCCAATTTGCGCTGGGCCTCACTCTGACAGTGGAGGAGGCCCAGGACAGAAAGGTCAGATTGGGAATGGGAGGGGAGTTGGTGCTGAGCCACCGGGAGATCAGGTAGGTTAAGACGGACTGAGCGGAGGTGTTCAGCGAAATGATCGCCGAGCCTGCGCTTGGTCTCGCCGATGTAGAGAAGTTGACACCTGGAACAGCGGGTACAGCAGATGAGGTTGGAGGAGATGCAAGTGAGTCTCTGCCTCACCTGGAAAGACTGTTTGGCTCCTTGGATGGAGTCGAGGGGGGAGGTAATGGGACAGGTGTTGCGTCTGCTGCGGTTGCAGGGGAAAGTACCTGGGGAGGGGGTGGCTTGGGTGGTAATGGAGGGAGGGGGAGTAAGTGCGGAGCTGTGGGATATCGAGGAGACTCTAGAGAGAACCTCATCTATAATGGAAGAGGGGAACCCCCGTTTCTTAAAGAATGAGGACATCCCCGATGCCCTGGTATGGAACACATCATCCTGGGTGCAGATGCGGCATAGAATTGGGAGTAGGGAATAGTCTTTATAGGAAGCAGGGTGGGTAGGAGTATAGTCAAGATAGCTATGGGAGTCAGTAAGTTTGTACTCCCTTACTCTCTTACTGTATGCTCTTGCTCCCCCTCTACCCATTTGTAACAAGGACGGAGTCCCCCTTGTCCTCACCTTCCACCCCATCAGCCGTCGCATACAGCATATAATCCTCCAACATTTTTGCCACCTCCAACAGGATCACATCTACTGACCAAGCGCAGGCTCGGCGATCGTTTCGCTGAACACCTCCGCTCAGTCGGTCTTAACCTACCTGATCTCCCAGTGGTTCAGCACTTCAACTCCCCCTATCATTCCAAATCTGACCTTTCTGTCCTGGGCCTCCTCCATTGTCAGAGTGAGGCCCAGTGCAAATTGGAGGAACAGCACCTCATATTTAGTCTTACCGTCTCCGCCAACATTCTATCTTTGTCCCACCTGACATCAGTCTGAGGAAGGGTCTCGACCCGAAACGTCGCCCATTCCTTCTCTCCAGGGATGCTGCCTCACCCGCTGAGTTACTCCAGCATTTTGTGTCTACCTCTGATTTAACCCGGCATCTGCAGTTCTTTCTTACTAATTAAATACACCCTTTTAAAGCACCCTTTACAATGTAAGTCAACTCAAGGCCTCACCGCATGGCCTTTCACGGGGAACAAGGTCAAACTGTGGGCAAGTAAGAAACCTAACTAATGTGCCAGTCAGATTGTGTGATAAACATAAGTTACGTGGCAAATCCAGTTAAGATTCTGAATGATGTTGGACTGCCAAAATGTCCATGATATCCACACGAAAGTTCACATCCAATGCCAGAAATATTGCTTCCGATGGACCATATACACGACTGCATTTAGTCAATGTCTTTTAAGATTAAATAAACTCCCTTAAGCACGGTGGCACAGTGGTAGAGTTGCTGCCATACAGCGCCAGAAACCTGGGTTCCATCCTGGCTACGAGTGCAGTCTGTATGGAGTATGCACGTTCTCCCTGTGACCTGCGTGGGTTTTCTCCGATATCTTTGATTTCTTCCCACACTCCAAAGACATACAGGTTTGGAGGTTAATTGGCTTGGTGTAAATGTAAAATTGTCCCTAGTGAGTGTAGGATAGTATTAATGTGCAGGAGATCTCTGGGCATGGACTCGGTAGGATGAATGGCCTGTTTCCACACTGTAACTCTAGACTAATCTAAACTGTTGCACAGAAAGGACTATGCAGTAGAAAACGGCAGCCACAATGTTGTAAATTCCCATAAGTATTGTCTTCTGGATTAGTCTCAGTAATATCCAGGAGATTATATTCAGCTCCTGAATAGATAAGGTGAATGCACAGAATCTTTAACCCCCAGTGGAGGGGCAATCAAGAACCAGAGGACATATGTTGAATGTGAGAGGGACATGACTGAATAGGAGCCTGAGGGACAACATTGTGGGTGTACAGAACAAACTGCCCGAGGAAGTAGATGAGGCAGGTACTAGAATAACATTTAAAAGCCACTTGGACAGGTTCATGTATAGAAAATATTTAGAGGGATATGGGCCAAACGCGATAGGTGGGACTTTTGTAAATGGGGCACCTTGGTCAGCATGGATAAGTTGGGTCGAAGGGCCTGTTTCCATGCTGTATGACTCCAAAACGTAGGGTCATCAGGCCAAAAGTAAGCAGGATTAGGCCATTCGGCTCATCAAGCCTCCTCCGCCATTCAATCATGGCTGATCTTTCTAATCCCATTCTCCTGCCTTCTCCCCATAACCCCTGACACCTGTTCTAATCAAGAATCTATATATCACTGCCAAATAAAAATATCCATTGACTTGGCCTCCACAGTATTCTGTGGCAAAGAATTCCACAGATTCACCACACTCTGTCTAAAGAAATTCCTCATCTCCTTCCTGAAGGAACGCCTGGGCAATTCCGGGATGATTGGTAATCCTTCCGCTCGAGCCTGGCCGATCATAAAGGCACAGTGACTCAAGGCTTTCATAACGAGCTGTTGTCTATTTAAGAACATTCTGATACTCATCTACGTCATAGTCATAGAGTCATACAGTGTAGAAACAGGCCCTTCAGCCCAACATGCCCACTCCAACCAATATGCCTCATCTATACTCGTCCCACCTGCCTGCATTTGGCCCATATCCCTCTAAACCTATCCTATCCTATCCTTGTATCTGCCTAAATGTTTCTTAAACGTTGTGATAGTACCTGCCTCAACTACCTCATCCAGCAGCTCGTTCCATACGCCCACCACCCTTTGTGTATAAAGTTATCTCCAGCTTACCATTAAAATTCCCCCGCTCCCACACTTTAAACCTATGTCTTCTTGTTCTCGATTCTCGATTCCCCAACTCTGGGCAAGAGACCGATTTCTCTCATGATTTTGTACGACTGTTTTACAGAGGGCAGGAGTGTGGGAGAAGGTGGCGCACTGTGGAATCTACTCTGTGCAATGTATTACCACAAGACTTGTGTACACTTCCTGCAGTTTGAGACAATTGGGGTAGCATGGTGGTAGAGTTGCTGCCTCACAGCGCCAGAGACCCGGGCTCGATCCTGACAGCGGGTGCTGGCTCTACAGAGTTTGTACGTTCTCCCTGTGACCGTTATTGTTTTCTCCGGTGCTCCGGTTTCCTCCCACACTCCAGAGACGTACAGGTTTGTAGGTTAATTGGCTTTGGTAAAATTGGAAATTGTCCCTAGTGTGTAGGATAATGTTAAGCGTACGGGAAGATCGTTTGTCGGCGTGGGCCCGGTGGACCGAAGCGCCTGTTTTCGAGCTGTATATCTAAAGCTTAATTAGTAACAATGCTGAGACTCTGGGGTGTGGCTGTTGTAAGCTCGTAGAGTGGATGTTGATCTCTCAATGACACCCAGTACAACTGCATCCTAGGTTTCAAATGTGCAACCACTTAAAAGCAGAAGCTCTGTAACTTCCAGTTCCTCTTTTCTTGTGGAATATCTTCCGCATTCAGAGGTTTACCAGAGACTTCATCTTTATCAGGCAGTGAGCAATTATGAAGTGAAAACCACCGACATTTAATTCAAAGCTAAGGGGAGCCTTGCATTTGTGTGTGTAGGAAGGAACTGCAGATGCTGGTTTAAACTGAAGATAGACACAAAAAGCTGGAGTAACTCAGCGGGACAGCAAGCATCTCTGGAGAAAAGGAATAGGTGATGTTTTGAGTGATGACCCTTCAGACTTCAGTCTTCAGTCACCTATTCCTTTACTCCAGAGATGCTGTCTGACTCCAGCATTTTGTTCCTTGCATTAAGATAGTGATATTGCCATTCTCTGCAGCCCTGCAAGGACACATTTTTAAGCGCAGGCATATTGCAAAGTAGAAGATGTCGAAAGCTCCTGAATCATGTATAGTCTTTTCACTGTCTGATAGCATGCAACAAAAACACTTTTCACTGTACCTCAGTACAAGTATCAACAACAACCTAAACAATTACAGACACAGGAACACTTACAGATACAGTGTATCAATGTACAGACACAGGATGAAGGGCATAATGTTCAGTGCAAGATAAAGTCAATTAAATCCCATTAAAGATAGTCCGAGGGTCTCCAATGAGGTAGATGGGTGCTCAGGGCTGCTCTCTATTTGGTGAGAGGGCGGTTCAGTTGCCTGAAAAGACTGGACCCTTTCCCACCCACCCCTCTCCAATCACACTTCACACCCAATTACCCACACCCTCCGTGCTGCACAACATCACTTCTCCATCATCAACAATACATATAAAGGAGGTGGAGAGTCTTTTCAGAAGACAGAAAAGTCGGATATCTGCAGGACCGGACAATGTTTCCCCCTCTACTCGCAAGCTCTGTGCCGAACAACTGGCACGGGTCTACACAGACATTTTTAACCAGTCCCTGCAAACCTGTACTGTCCCTGCCTGCTTCAGTCTCCACTATTGTCCCTGTACCCAAAAAGGCAAGGATTACTTGACTTAATGACTACAGGCTTGTCGCATTAACCTCTGTCGTCATGAAGACCCTTGAAAGGCTTGTGCTGGCCAAGCTGAAAAATATCATAAACCATCTGCATTTTGCATATGGGGCCAATAGATCAGTGGATGACGCAGTCAACCTGGGCCTGCACTTCATCCTCCAGCACCTAGACTGCCAGGGGACCTATGCGAGGAATTTTGTTGATTTTAGCTCTGCATTCAATACCATTGTGCCAGGGCTACTACACAGAATAGAATAGAATAGAATAGTTTCTTTATTGTCATTGTAACATGAACCATGTACAACAAAATTTAAAATGTCAGCCAGTCAGTGCAGCATTCAAACATTTCTAAAAGCTAACGATACATACAAGGTAAAATATTAAAGATAAACAACTAAATAAATATCACGGACAAAGCACGCATACACACCCAACCCTCCATCCTTCTGTCGATTCCACAGTTACCACAGTCCCTTAGTCTGTATCGCCCCTGCGTTCCTTGGCGGCTACATTTAGTGCTTTTATAGCAGTGGGGTAAAAACTGTTTTTTAGTCTGTTCGTCCTTGTCCTTGTAGATCTGTACCGTCTGCCTGACGGCAACAGTTCAAACAGGGAGTGTCCAGGGTGGGAAATGTCCTTTATGATATTCTGGGATTTTTTGGTGCAGCGGGAACTGTGTAAGTCCTCCAAGGTAAGGAGAGGGCAGCCGACAATCCTCTGGGCGTTGTCAATGGCCCTCTGGAGCGCTTTCCTCTGAGCTGCTGTGCAGCTGGTGTACCACACGCATACACAGTATGTTAGTATGCTCTCAATGGAGCACCGATAAAAGGACAGCAGCAGTCTCTGAGTGATGTTATTCTTCCTGAGCACCCTCAGGAAGTGCAGTCTCTGCTGGACCTTTTTCAGCAGCGCAGTGGTGTTCACGCTCCACGTCAGGTCCTCCTCAATATGGATTCCCAGGAAGCGGAAATCCGCCACCCTCTCTACACAGTCCCCTCTGATAGTCAATGGTACCATGTCCGTTTTGTTCTTCCTGAAGTCTATTATTACTTCCTTTGTCTTTAAGGTGTTGAGGAGCAGGTTATTTTCTTCACACCACACTGTCAGCTGCTCCACCTCATCCCGGTAGGCGTACTCGTCCCCCCCCGGAGATGAGTCTCACCACCGTAGTGTCATCCGCAAATTTGACAATGGTGTTGCTGTGGTGGGCGGGGGTGCAGTCATGTGTGTAGATGGTGTAGAGCAGGGGGCTCAGTACGCAGCCCTGTGGAGAGCCGGTACTGAGGCTGAGGGCCGTGGATGTATGATGGCCCACTCTGACTCTCTGGCTGCGACCCGACAGGAAGCTATTTATCCACGTACAGGTGGAGTGTGGAAGTCCCAAGTCCCCCAGTTTGTCCACCAGTTTGTGGGGAAGGATGGTATTAAAAGCAGAGCTGTAGTCCACAAAGAGCATCCGCACGTAGCTCCCCCGCTGCTCCAGGTGAGACAGTGCAGCATGGAGAGCTGTGGCTACAGCGTCCTCTGTAGATCTATTTGCTCTGTACGCAAACTGGTGGGGGTCAAAGCTTCGGGGCAGAAGTGATGTGATATGACCCCGGACCAGTTTTTCAAAACACTTCATCACCACTGGTGTGAGTGCGACTGGCCGGTAGTCGTTGAGGCTGGAGATGTTGTTTTTTTTGGGCAAGGGGACTATGGTGGAGGACTTCAGACAGGGTGGGACAGTGGACTGGGCCAGAGACTGGTTAAAAATCCTTGTAAAGACTACACTCCAAATTTCCGAGTTAACTGTGCCTGAACCCCTCTGTCGGTGGATCACCAGCTTCCTGACAGTCAGGAAACAGTATGTGAGGCTGGGAAAGCACAGTTCGGACCCACAAGCCCTCAGCATAGGAGCACCGCAAGGCGGCGTACTCTCCCCTCTCCTCTACTCTCCCTACACCAATTACTGCACCTCCACAGACACCTCTGTCAAGCTTCTCAAGTTTGCGGATGACACAACCCTGATTGGACTGATTCAGGATGGGGAGGAATCTGCCTCCAGACAGGAAGTGACACAGCTGGCGTCCTGATGCCATCGCAATAACCTGGAGATCAATGCTTTTAAGACGGTGGAATTAATTGTAGACTTTAGGAGAGATCCCCCTCCCCTCACCCCACTCACCATCAACAACACCACAGTCACAGTATTTTAAGTTCTTGGGAAGTATCATCTCCAATGACTTTAAGTGGGGGCCACCATCTACTCCACAAAAAGGCACTACAGAGTATGTACTTCCTGCGGCAGCTGAGGAAACACAATCTGCCACAGGCAATGATTTCCAATTCTATACGGCCATCGTAGAGTCTGTCCTCACCTTCTCCATCATGGTCTGGTTTGGCTCAGCCACCAAGCACGACATCCGGAGGCTGCAGCAAATCGTCCAATCAGCTGAGAAGGTTATTGGCTGCAACCGTCCCTGCATTGATGAACTGTACACTCCAAGGTCCAGGAAGCGAGCGGGCAAGATCATCTCTGACCCCTCTCACCCTGGCCACAAACTCTTTGAATCACTTCCCTCTGGAAGGCGACTCCGGACTGTCAAAGCTGCCATAGCCAGATATAAAAATAGCTTTTTTCCACTAGTAGCAGCTCTACTCAATAGCCAAAAATCAGTAGCCTCCTTTTGCTCTGTTATTTTGTTTGGCTCACATGATTGATTAATGGTGTTTTATTATTTAGGTTTAGTGGTTTATATGTCATTCATAACTGTCACTGTCTGTCATGTTGCCACTTGAGGGCGGAGCACCAAGGCAAATTCCATGTATGTGAATACTTGGTCAATAAACTTATTAATTCATTCACAACATCAGGGAAGAACCTGTCTGAATCTGGAGGTGTGCTTAGAGCATTGGAGAATCTGTGGAATTCTTTGCCACAGAAGGCCGTGGAGATTTTTAAGATTGAGATTGATAGATTCTTGATTGGTACGAGTGTCAGGGGTTATGGGGAGAAGGCAGGAGAATGGGGTTTAGGGGTAGAGATAGATCAGCTGTGATTAAATGGAAGAGTATTTGATGGACTGAATGGCCTAATTCTGCTCCTATCACTTCTGAACTTAATCACATTGTTACCTATGTAATTGCCTGTACTTACCTATTTTAATTGAACTGTATGAAGATTACCCTTAATAGTAGGTAAACAAGATAATTGAATAGATCATAAATATTGTAGTTTGAAACTTCAATCATAGTCACAGAGTTATACGGCGCGCTACAGTGGCCCAAACTTATCCATGCTGACCAAGATGACCCATCTAAGCGAGTCCGACGGCCAAATCCCTCTAAATCTTTCCTATCCAATTACTTGCCCAAGTGCCTTTAAATGTTGTTATAGTATCTGCGTCAACTACCTCCCCTGGCAGCTCATTCCATACATATGAATGGCAATGTGTGTGGCACTTTTACTTTCACACAAAGGGTAGTGGTTGCGTGGAACATGCTGCCAGGGATGGTGGTGGAGGCGCTTTAGAAGCTTTTTGACAGAGACACAGATATGTAGGGAATGAAGGAATACACATCATGTACAGGCAGATGAGACCAGTATAACTTTGCACCATGTTCAACATGAACATTGTGGTTCCTGTGCTGTACGGTTCTGCGTTAAATAGTTCATCTCAGCAACACCCTTCTCAAACAGTCAATGCCACCCAACAGTTAAACCACTTATTTGAAGGAGAATTAACAAGGTCTCCTGGTTATTTCTAATTTATAAGGACATGCATTGGTTAACGTTGCAACGTTTTCATGCTGCTCACAGTTCAATAACAGTTGAGCACTTTTCTTTAACTGTTAATTCCTGTGTTTTCACATTGAACTGTTGGTGATTATTGCTGCATTTTGGAGAGCAATCGAAAGTACAACAATGACTTATTTTTGTGTGTGGTTGATAGTATCTCCGCAGCTTGGTGCAAATGCAGGACGGACGGGGTGAAGGAAGAAGCTTAGTGGTGGAGTTAGACACAAAATGTTGGAGTAACTCAGCGGGTGAGGCAACATCTCTGGACAGAAGGAATGGGCGACGTTTCAGATTGAGACCCTTCTCGAGATGCTGCTCCCTTGGCTCCTTATTTTTTCCCTTTATTTCAGAGATGCAGCACTGAAATAGGCCATTCGGCCCACTGAGCAGCGATCACTGCACATTAACACTATCCCACACACCCCAGGGACAATTTTACATTTACACCAAGCCGATTAACCTACAAACCCGTACGTCTTTGCAGTGTGGAAAGAAACTAAAGATCTCGGAGAAAACGCACGTGGTCACGGAGAGAACCTAGAAACTCCATACAGACAGCGCCCATAGTCAGGATCGAACCCGGATATCTGGCACTGTAAGGCAGCAACTCTACCGCTGTGCCACCTTCCGCCCTGACTCCTGATCCAGGTAGGACAATTCCATGGTGGATGTTGATGTCTCCAATACTTCAGATGTGTGGAGAAGATGCAGAACTTTAATGGTGCTCTATTGTTGTGTGTGTACTGCACAGTGGAATTCTGTTTGCAGAGATCACACTTGCACGAGGCGCCATCATTTTGCTGCCATTTGCATAAAGAAAACCTCCAAAGTCTGGCCCACGTGTCCCTCTCCTATGGACCCACGCCTCGCGTCCGTCTTCCTCGACTCTCCGATCTTCAGGGCCCAGCTCGGCGGTTTCTGAGCTTCCCCCCACGCAGCGTCCTGTTGGGCCTTTCCTTGCATGTTTTAATCCAAAGCCTGAGTCAGAGTGGAGGCAGTGACAGCGGGGGTGGGGGGAGCACAGAACAGTTTAGGATTCCTTGTCGGGAAATTCAGACCAGGAGGTGCAAACAGACCAGGGAGGTGGACTAATCATCACAGACTACCTATTAGACCAGTAACAGGAGAGGATGTGTAGGAAGGAACTGCAGATGCTGCTTAAATCGAAGATAGACACAAAATGCTAGAGTAACTCGGTGGGACAGACAGCGTCTCTGGAGAAAAGGAATTGGTGACGTTTCGGGTCGAGACCCTTCTTCAGATTTCAGAAGAGGCCGGTTCAATTGCCTGATAACAGCTGGGAAGAAACTGTCCCTGAATCTGGAGGTGTGGATAGTGTTATTACTTTTGTAATTACCTTTTCTTACCAATTCTAATTGTTGGTGCAGCGGTAGAGTTGCTGCCTTACAGCGCCAGAGACCCGGGTTTGATCCGGACTACAGGTGCTCTCTGTACGGAGTTTGTACGTTCTCCACGTGACCTGCGTGGGTTTTCTCCAAGATCTTCAGTTTCCTCCCACATTCCAAAGACGTACAGGTTTGTAGGTTAATTGTCTTGGTATAAACGGAAATTGTCCCTAGGATAGTGTTAATGTACGGGGATCGCTGGTTGGTGTGGACTCGATGGGCCAAAGGACCCGTTTCCACGCAGTATGTCTAAACTAAACTAAACTAAACAGAATTAAGATTACTCAAGAAGCTCAATCTTCCAGAGACGCCACCAGTTCAATGAAATTGGCCTTATCCTAGTCAACTAATGTGGAGGCCAAGACATTGGGTATTTTTAAGGCAAAATTTACAAATTCTTGATTAGTATGTATGTCAAGGGTTATAGGGAGAAGGCAGGAGAATAGGGTTGAGAGAGAAACATAGATCAGCCATGGGCCAAATGGCTTAATTCTGTGATTTTCCTCCAGGACCATCAAGACTAGTCCTGGTGGCCACTGACTTTGGGCTGTTGGTAGCCCTAGGCAGTGGCCTTCTCACACAACCCAGACATGGACAACCCTGCTAATTTACATACATATGTAATAGCCAGGCAGCGCGAGAGTGGCATGTGGGCATCATGGGCATTGTGAGATGAGGGGTTCATGGAGCCAACAGCAGGGCAATCGCAGGCTACATTGGCGGAACAAAATGTAAAAACAAGGAACTGTACATGCTGCTTTATATCAAAGATAGACACAAAGTGCTGGACTAACTCAACGGGTCAGGCAACATCTCTGGACGGAAAGGAATGGGTGATGTTTCAGGTTGGGATTCTTCCCAAGACTGAGAGCAGGGGGTAGAGGTGGGTTCATGGCAGCATAGCAAAAGAGTTGCTGCCTTACAGTGCCAGAGACCCGGGTTCGATCCTGAGTACGGATGCTTTCTGTACAGAGTTTGTACGTTCTTCCTGCATGAATTTTCTCCAAGTGCTCATTTCCTCCCACACTCCAAAGACTTGCGGGTTTGTAAATTTAAAAAAAAAAATTGTCCCAAGTGTGTAGAAACATAGAAACATAGAAAATAGGTGCAGGAGGAGGCCATGTGGCCCTTCAAGCTAGCACCCTCATTCATTGTGATGATGGCTGATCATCAACAATCAGTCCCCCGTCCTAGCCTTCTCCCCATACCCCTTGATTCTGCTAGCCCCTAGAGCTCTATCTAACTCTCTTTTAAATTCATCCAGTGAATTGGCTTCTATTTCCCTCTGTGGCAGAGAATTCCGCAAATTCACAACTCTCTGGGTGAGAAAGATGTTTCTAATCTCAGTTTTAAATGGTCTCCTCTTTATTCCTAGACTGTGGCCCCTGGTTCTACACTTCCCCAACATTGGGAACATTTTTCCTGCATCTAACTTGTCCAGTCCTTTTATAATTTTATATGTTTCTATAAGGTCCACTGTCATCCTAAATTCCAGTGAATACAAGCCCAGTCTTTCCAGTCTTTCCAATCTTTCCTCATATGACAGTCCGGCCATCTCAGGGATTAACCTCGTGAACCTACGCTGCACTGCCTCAATAGCAAGGATGTCCTTCCTCAAATTAGGGGTCCAAAACTGCACACAATATTCCAGATGTGGTCTCACCAGGGCCCTGTACAACTGCAGAAGGACCTCTTTACTCCTATACCCAAATCCTCTTGTTATGAAGGCCAACATGCCATTAGCTTTCTTCACTACCTGCTGTACCGGCATGTTTACTTTCAGTGACTGGTGTACATGGACACCCAAGTCTCATTGCACTTCCCTTTTTCCTAACCTAACCCCATTGAGATAATAATCTGCCTTCTTGTTCATGCCGCCAAAGTGGATAACCTAACATTCATCCACATTATACTGCATCTGCCACGCATCTGCCCACTCACTCAACCTTTCCAAGTCACCCTGCAACCTACTAGCATCCTCTTAACAGTTCACACTGCCACCCAGCTTTGTGTCATCCGCAAACTTGCTAGTGTTACTTTTAATTCCAACATCTAAACCATTAATATATGCTGTATATAGCTGTGGCTCCAGCACCGAGCCTTGCGGCACTCCACTCGCCACTGCCTGCCATTCTGACAGGGACCTGTTTATTTCTACTCTTTGTTTCCTGTCTGCCAACCAATTCACTATCCATGTCAATACCCTACCCGCAATACCATATGCTCTAATTTTGCATATTAATCTCCTGTGTGGGATCTTATCAAAGGCTTTCTGAAAGTCCAGATACACTACATCCACTGGCTCTCCTTCATCCATTTTACTTGTCACTTCCTCAAAAATTTCCAGAAGATTAGTCAAGCAGGATTTCCCCTTCATAAATCCATGCTGACTTGGACCAATCCTTTTATTGCTATCCAAATGTGCCGTTATTACTTCTTTAATAATTGACTCCAGCATCTTCCCCACCACCGATGTCAGGTTAACTGGTCTAGAATTCCTCGTTTTCTCTCTTGCTCCTTTCTTGAAAAGTGGGATAACATTAGCTATCCTCCAGTCCACAGGAACTGATCATGAATCTATAGAATATTGGAAAATGATCACTAATGCATCCACGCTTTCTAGAGCCACGTCCTTGAGTACCCTGGGGTGCAGACCATCAGGCCCTGGGGATTTATCAGCCTTCAGTCCCATCAGTCTGCCCAATACAATTTCTCGCCTAATGCAAATGTTTTTTCAGTTCCTCTGTCTCCCTAGATCCTCTGTCCTCTAATACATCTGGGAGATTGGTTCTGTCTCCCTTAGTGAAGACAGAACCAAAGTACCTGTTCAACTCTTCTGCCATGTCCTTGTTCCCCATAATAATATCACCTGTTTCTGCCTTCAAGGGACCCACATTTGTCTTTACTAATAATTTTCTCTTAACGTACGTAAAGAAGCTTTTACTATCCTACTTTATATTCTTGGCCAGCTTACCCTGTACTTCATCTTTTCACCCCGTTTTGCCCTTTTTGTTAACTTCTGTTGTCCTTTGAAAGTTTCCCAATCCTCTGGTTTCCCACTACTCTTTGCTATGTTATATAGTGCTAGTGTATGGGATGATTGCTGGTTGGCACAGACTTGGTGGGCCAAAGGGCCTGTTTATATGCTGTATCTCTAAAGTCTAAAGAGCTGGAGACGAGGAAATACTAGCTCACAGTGGCAAGGATGTGTCTACAGTGGCACATTGACTGAATCTTGTTCGTTGGTGATGACCTCCATTCTGCACTGCTGAAGGTCTCCACTTTTGTTGCATGCTAACCAGTCAGCGGAAAGACAATACATGATTACAATCGAGCCGGCCACAGTGTACAGATACAGGATAAAATTAATAACGTCAATAATATTCAGTGCAAGATAAAGTCCAATCAAAGAAAGTCCAAGAGTCTCCAATGAGGTGGACAATAGCTCTGGACTGCTCTCTAGTTGGTGATAGGGTGGTTCAGTTGCCAGATAACAGCTGGGAAGAACCTATTCATGAATCTAGGAGGGTTTTCATTTTCATTGCCTCACTCCTTCATTATTAAGGTCCACTGGCTCTTGTATACTCAAGGGCAGATTTTCTGGTAAATCAGCCAATTTCCCGGTAACAGTGGATGTAGCTCCTCTATGATTTACTTTCACTACTTATTGCTCTGGCATGTCTCCAGCATCACATTATGACCATGAGAAGTTCCCACTAAAATGTTCCAGTCAATTTGGTTTACTTTAGAGATTCAGGGTGGAACCAGGCCCTTCAGCCCACCAAGTCCATGCCGACTAACAATCGCACTGGTGTAGGATAGTGCACTAATTCTAACGTACACACTAGGGACAATTGACAGAAGCCAAATAACCTATAAATCTGCACATCTTTGGCATATGGGAGGAAACTAGAGCACCCAGAGAAAACCCACGTGGTCACAGGAAAACGTACAATTCTGTACAAACAACACCCAAGATCAGAAATGAACCCAGGACCCTGGTGCTGTGAGGCAGCACCTCTGTCACTACGCAGCTGTGCCTGCCCCTACATGCAAGAAACCATTTTTAAATTCTAATATAATCTCAATCCTTTATTGCAATCCCGGAGAGATTTGGCTTCCTGCCCCAATGTGCTGGAAAACCCAGTGACTGAACATTTACAGCCCATGTTTAATCATTGCACAATTCTTTCTGGTAATTCGATTTTCATGCACTATGCCAAGTTCTGCCACATTCCTCTTGACTGAATTCTGCAACTTCACAAGCAGCAGAAATAGCCCATTTTACTGCCAAAACCACAGAGATTTAAAATTAGCAAATTTGGTTGCAAATGTTGGATTTTATAAATTTGCTTCGTAAATGAAAAGAAGCCTCAAAACTCAGCACGGCATAATGTATGATGTGGCAAGCATGTACCAAATCAACCAAGGCAGATATCTGATGGACGATTTTCCAAAGATAGCTTTTCTTCCCACCAAATAGCTTTGGTTTCTTCTTAAGTCACTCTACAGGCTGGGGGATATTTAGAGGCACAGAAACATGCAGCATGAAACTAGTCCCTTCATAGAACATAGATAGAACATAGAACAATACAATATAGAACAGGAACAGACCCTTTGGCCCTCAATCAATAGGCAATAGACAATAGATGTAGGGCAACAGGAGTAGGCCTTTCGATCCTTCGAGCCAACACCGCCATTCACCGTGATCATGGCTGATCATACACAATCAGTACCCCGTTCCTGCCTTCTTGCCATATCCCCTGACTGCTATCTTTAAGAGCTTTATTTAACTCTCTCTTGAAAGCATCCAGAGAATCGGCCTCCACTGCCTTCTGAGGCAGAGAATTTCACAGATTCACAACTTTCCTCATCTCTGTTCTAAATGGCCTACCCCTTATTCTTAAACCCAACTGGACTCCCCCAACATCAGGAACATGTTTCTTGCCTCTAGCATGTTTAGCGTTTCCAATCCATTAATAATCTTATATGTTTCAATAAGATTCCCTCTCATCCTTCTAAATTCCAATGTATACAAATCCAGTCGCTCCATTCTTTCAACATATGACAGTCCCGCCATCCCAGGAATTAACCTCGTGAACCTATGCTGGGCTCCCTCAATAGCAAGAATGTCCTTCCTCAAATTTGGAAACTAATACTGCATTCAATACTCCAGGTGTGGGCTCACTAGGGCCCTGTACAACTGCAGAAGGACCTCTTTGCTCCTATACTCCAAACATGATGCCTAGACCAACTTATTTGCCTGCACATAATCCATATCCCTCCATTCCCTGCATGTCGATATGTCTAGTGACTTCTCTAACTTGAAGTAACCATTGAATCCCGTCTCTCTCCATCCCTCCTCCACCAAAGTAGTTACAAGTTTCAAATTCGTCTTGTTGAGTCCCAGTGTCTGTAAACACAAAATTCTGGAGTAACTCAGAGAGACAGGCAGCATCTCTGGAGAGAAGGAATGGGCGACGTTTCGGGTCGAGGCCCTTCTTCAGACCCGAAACATCATCCATTCCTTTTCTCCAGAGATGCTGCCTGTCCCGCAGAGTTACTCCAGCATTTTGTGACTATCTTTGATTTAAACCAGCATCTGAAGTTCTTTCCCACCCATTGTCTGTAACTCGTTCTCACCCAGCCCACAGCTAGCAATGGCCTGTTTCCTTAATCCTTTACTTTTTTACATATCTTTAATTCATTTTTTCCCTATCTGTCTATATCACCATATCTCTCATTTCCCTTTCCCCTGACTCTCAGTCTGAAGAAAGATCTCAACCTGAAAAGTCACCTATTCTTTTTCTCCAGAGATGCTGCCTGTCCCGCTGAGTTACTCCAGGCCTATCTAATGCCTATCTAACAACCTCTTAAATGCCACTATTATATCTGTCTGAGCCACCAGCCCTGTCAGCACATTCCAGACCCGTACAACTCTCTTCTTTCATTCTAACAAGTCTGCCCTGATCTTCAAACTTTCATTTACAGCAATCCCATTTTATTCTCCGCACATTCCTATGAATTCCAGAGACTCAAGAGACTGCAGATGCTGGAGTCTTGAGCAAAACACAAAGTGCTGGAGGAACTCAGGTCAGGTGTCTGTGGAGGGAATGGATAGAAAGCATTTTGGATAATGAAGAAGTCCACAAATAAATGCAGCAACCCCTGGACAATGTCAGGACTGATATGTGCACTGGAACAGATAGATTCATGCATAGAGCGTGCAAACAGGCCCCTCGACCCAGCGTGCCCACGCTGACCAACATGCCTCATCTGCACTAGTTCATTTTAGCTTATTGTCACATTTACAGAGGTACAGTGAACAGCTTTTTTTTGCATTCTATCCAGTCAGACTAGTTCCACATGCCTGCATTCAGCTCTTATCGTTCTAAACAGACGGAGATTGTTGTGCATGTTGGCGCAAACTATGTTGGAAAGAAGGGGATGAATATTCTGAAGCGTGACTTTAGAGAGCTGGGAAAAATGTTGAAAAGCAGGACCTCCAGGGTTGTTATCTCCAGTTTTGTTCCAGCTCCTCGTGCTGGCGAGAGCAGGAACAGGGAGATACGGGACCTGAATGTGTGGCGCAGGAACTGGTGCAGGGGGCAGGGATTTAGATTCTTAGATCCCTGGGACCTGTTTTGGAGTAAGGGGGAACTGTACAAAAGGGACGGATTGCATCTTAACAGGTGGGGGACCGGCATTCTGGCAGGCAGGTATGCCACTGCTACACGGGTGGTTTTAAACTGAATAAAGGGGGGGGGGGGGGGGGGGGGGAAGTATAAGAAGTAAAGTAGATGAGCTTGAAGCTCAGTTAGAGGTTGGTAGATATGACATGGTGTGGATTACTGAGACGTGGCTGCAGGAGGATCATCCTATAGAAAGGACAGGCAAATGGGCAGAGGAGGGGGGGGGGGGGGTTAACTCTGCTGGTGAGGGATGGAATTCAGTCCCTTGTGAGGGAAGAAATAGGGACCGACGAGGTAGAGTCACTGTGGATTGAGTTGATGAATTGTAAAGGCAAGAAGACACTAATTGGTGTTATCTACAGACCCCCAAATAGTAGTCCGGATGTAGGGTGTAAGTTACAGCAGGAGTTAAAACTGGCATGTAACAAAGGTAATGCCACTGTGGTGATGGGGGATTTCAAAATGCAGGTAGACTGGGAAAATCAGGTTGGTTCAGGACCCCAAGAAAGAGAGTTTGCCGAATGCCTCCAAGATGGATTCTCAGAGCAGCCTGTAATGGAGCCGACCAGAGAAAAGGCAATTCTGGATTTAGTGTTGTCCAATGAACCAGATATGATAAGAGAACTCGAGGTAAAGGAACCGCTTGGAGGTAGTGATCATAATATGATTAGTTTTAATCTGCAATTTGAGAAGGAGAAGGTTAAATCGGAAGTGTCAGCGATGCAGTTGAACAAAGGGGACTATGAAGGCATGAGAGGGGAGCTGGCCAAGGTGGACCGGAAAGGGATCCTAGCAGGAATGACGGTGGAACAGCAATGGCAGGAATTTCTGGGCATAATCCGGAAGACGCAGGATCATTTCATTCCAAAAAGGAAGAAAGATTCTAAGGGGAGTAGGAGGCAACCGTGGCTGACAAGAGAAGTTAGGGATAGAATAAAACTAAAATAAAAGATGTATAACACAGCAAAGAGTAGCCGGAAGCCAGAGGATTGGGAAACTTTCATAGGACAACAGAAGGAAACAAAACGGGCAATACGGGCTGAAAAGATGAAGTACGAAGGGAAGCTGGCCAGGAATATAAAGGACAGTAAAAGCTTATTTGATATGTTAAGGGAAAAAGAGTAGCAAAGACAAATGTGGGTCCCTTGAAGGCAGACATGGGTGAAATTATTATGGGCAACAAGGAAATGGCAGAAGAGTTGAACAGGTACTTCGGATCTGTCTTCACTAAGGAAGACACAATCTCGCAGAAGTACTGGAGGACAGAGGGTCTAAGGGGGTAGAGGAAATGAAATAATTTTTCATTAGGTGAGAAATAGTATTGGGTAGGCTAATGGGACTAAAGGATGATAAATCCCCTGGGCCTGATGGTCTGCATCCCAGGGAGGTGGTTCTAGAAATAGTGGATGCATTGGTGATCATTTACCAATGTTCAACAGATTCAGGATCAGTTCCTGTGGATTGGAGGATAGCTAATGTTATCCCACTTTTCAAGAAAGGAGCAGGAGAGAAAACGGGGAATTACAGACCAGTTAGCCTGACTTCGGTGGTGGGAAAGATGCTGGAGTCAATTATTAAAGAGGTAATAATGGGGCATTTAGATAGCATTAAAAGGATTAGTCCAAGTCAGCATGGATTTATGAAAGGGAAATCATGCTTGACAAATCTTCTGGAATTTTTTAAGGATGTGACAAGTAAAATGGATGAAGAGGAGCCAGTGGGTGTAGTGTTTCTAGACTTTCAGAAAGCCTTTGATAAGGTCCCGCACGCGAGACTGGTGACTAAAATTAGAGCACATGGTATTGGGGGTAGGGTGTTGACATGTATAGAAAATTGGTTGGCAGACAAGAAGCAAAGAGTAGAACGGGTCCTTTTCAGAATGGCAGGCAGTGGCGAGTGGAGTGCCGCAAGGCTCGGTGTTGGGGCCGCAACTGTTCACCATATATATTAATGATTTGCAAGAGGGAATTAGGAGCAACACTAGCAAGTTTGCGGATGACACAAAGCTGGGTGGCAGTGTGAACTGTGAAGAGGATGTTAGGAGGTTGCAGGGTGACCTGGACAGGTTGAGTTAGTGGGCAGATGCGTGGCAGATGCAGTATAATATAGATAAATGTGAGGTTATCCACTTTGGCTGCACTTTCTGCTTTCCACTTTGTGCAGTTGTATAGGGCTCTGGTGAGACCACATATGGAGGTTTGTGTACAGTTTTGGTCTCCTAATTTGATGAAGGACATCCTTGTGATTGAGGCAGTGCAGCGTAGGTTCACGGAATTGATCCCTGGGATGGCGGGACTGTCATATGAGGTAAGATTGAAAAGACTAGGCTTGTATTCACTGGAGTTTGGAAGGATGAGGGGGATCTTATAGAAACATATAAAATTATGAAAGGACTGGACAGGCTAGATGCATGAAAAATGTTCCCAATGTTGTGCGAGTCCAGAACCAGGGGCCACAGTCTTAGAATAAAGGGGAGGCCATTTAGGACTGAGGTGAGAAAAAAACTTTTTCACGCAGAAAGTTGTGAATTTGAGGAATTCCCTGCCACAGAGGGCAGTGGAGGCCAAATCACTGGATGGATTTAAAAGAGAGATAGAGTTCTAGGGGCTGGTGGAATCAAGGCATATGGGGAGAAGGCAGGCACGGGTTATTGAATGAGGACGATCAGCCATGATCACAATGAATGGTGGTGCTGGCTCGAAGGGCCATTGGGCCTCCTCCTGCGCCTATTTTCCATTTTTCTATGTTTCTAAACCTAACGTATCCATTTACCTGTCCAAATGTTTAAACGTTATGATAGTAGCTGCTTCAGCTTCCCCCTCTGGCTGCTTGTTCTATATATCCACCACCCTTTGTGTAAAAAAAGTTGCCCTTCGGGTTCCTTTAAATCTTTTTCTCACCTTAAACCCATGTTCCCATGTTTTTAACTTTGTTAAACTGGGTAAAAGACTCAGTGCATTTACCCTATCTATTCCTCTCATTATCTTATACGCGTCTATAAGATCACCCCTCATTTTCCTGCGCTCCAAGGAATACAATCCTTGCCTTCCCAATCTCTCCCTGTAACTCTGGCCCTGGATTCCTGGCAACATCTTCGTAAATCTTCTCTGCAACCTTTCAGCTTAACAACATCACTTAACACCAAATTAATAGGTCATGCACAGTGGCGTAGTGTGAGAGTTGCTGCCTTACAGCGCCAGAGACCTGGTTCAATTCCGTCTGTACAGAGGCTGTACATTCTCCCCGTAACCATATAATATAACCATCTATATATATATAAAACTCAAATCAGTCCACCTGCAGTACGGATCCCTTCCTGCCTTTCGATTCGTTGACGGCTGCTCCTTTCTCAGCTTCCAACACACTTCGAAACAATGTTGCAAGACAGGAACACTGAACTTTTCACTGCTGCAGCAGGCAGGGATTTTTTTTAAAGAGGCAGGGCAGTGCTGGAATCTTACTTTTGAGAACGGCTTCAGTTCCATTGGAGGAGACGGGTGCATGGTGGAATATTGGGTTGGGGCATCACACCATTGGGGGAGCAGACCCAACGGGTCTGCACTTGGTCTAGTATAACCATATAACAATTGCAGCACGGAAACAGGCCATCTCGACCCTTCTAGTCCGTGCCGAACACATAATCTCCCCTAGTCCCATATACCTGCGCTCAGACCATAGCCCTCCATTCCCTTCCAATCCATATAACTATCCAATTTATTTTTAAATGATAAAAACGAACCTGCCTCCACCACCTTCACTGGAAGCTCATTCCACACAGCTACCACTCTCTGAGTAAAGAAGTTCCCCCTCATGTTACCCCTAAACTTCAGTCCCTTAATTCTCATGTCATGTCCCCTTGTTTGAATCTTCCCTACTCTCAGTGGGAAAAGCTTTTCCACGTCAACTCTACGTCACGTCACGTCAACCGTGCGAGTTTTCTCCGCAGCTTTGTAGGTTAATGTTAATAGGTTAATGTCCCTAGTGTGTGTAGATAGAACTTGTGTATGGGGTCATCACTGGTCGGCACGGATTCAGTGGGCTGAAGGGCCAGTTCCCATGCTGTACCTCTAAAGAAATAAAAACACTTCATAGGCAGCCCTTCCACAACTGTTCATTCGTTCCACCACCAACACACAGTAACAGCAGCTTGTACCGTCCACAGGATACACTGCAGCAACTTTCCAGCCCCTCTGACAGCACCTGCCAAACCCACCGCCTCCACCATCGAAGATAGACACAAAATGCTGGAGTAACTCACTGGGACAGGCAGCATCTCTGGAGAGAAGGAATGGGTGACATTTCGGGTCGAGACCCTTCTTCAGACTTCTTCTTCCTCTATCTTCGATTTAAACCAGCATCTGCAGTTCCTCCCTGCACGCCTCTACCAGCTAGACAGACAATGGTAGCTGAAGTATGGAGAACACCACCAACTGGGAGTTGCCCTTCAACGTTCAACAATCAATGGATCAACGGTCAATGGTTTAATGGTCAATGGTTTAACAGTTCAATCATCAATGATCCAAAAATGGCTCAATGGTTCATTGGTCCAATGGTCAAAAGGTGCTTTTGTTATCATGTGTGTAAATGCACAGTGACATTTTTTTCTTACATATAGTCCGCTTAAGTATTCCCACACCTCAGCACAACTTGAATTAGCTAGTGTACAGAAATTATCCAGTGAGCCCAGGCACAAGTGCAGTCCAGTCCGCACTAAAGTCCTTATGAGCGGTGCCCGCAGGCAACCTCGAGGGCAGACCCCCTGATCCCTCTCCTCCTACCGACCTCACTCCTCGCCCATCATCGTCACCGGTCTCCGAGGGGGATGAGCAGGGGCCGACTTGGCGATCTGCCCCCGGTCTCCCACCCCACACCCCCCGCCCCACCCCCCCCCCCCCCCTGTAGGCTGCGCTGTTCTGACTCGGATATATGTCACTATCCCTGGGCCAAAACCCTGGACTCTCTCCTTCACAGCATTGTGGGTAGACCCAGAATGCATGGACTGTATCTGCTCAAGGCAACTCACCACCACCTTCAAGGCCAGCTAGCGGTGGGCAAGTTACTGCTGGCACTGCTTGCCAAGACCACATCCCTGGCCAAGATGGTCATCCGCGAGCGATGGCGCCAGGCGGGAGGGCTCTGCTGCCTGCCCCTTTTCCGGGCTTATGTCCGTGCCCGGGTGGTGTTAGAGGGGGGGGGGCTACGTGTTGTCCACAGGCACCCGGGGGGATTTCTGGGAACGCTGGGCACCGCGGGGGGTTGAATGCATCCTTGACAAGGAGTGTAACATAGTTGTATAGTCGTTTATTTAGGATATTTGTTTGTCTTGTATTATGGTGGTGGATTCAGTTTTGTTTTATTGTATTGCAAATATTATTTTTAATAATTGAATCAATTTTTTGATAAAAAAACAAAATTAAATAAAAGGCCACATCCCTTGAATGAAGATGTCAGCATTATTGTTGTTTCTACTCTCACCAGGCAGTGCCCGGATAGAAGATGGCAGCAGGCTGTCCGCTTGTACTCAGCATTGTTGGAGAACCTCTCAGTTTCAAGACACAGCAAGGAAACAGGCCCTTTGGCCCTCCGAGTCCGATCCTATCAGCTATCACCCTGTACACTAGCATTATCCTACACACTAGCGACAATCTATAATATCATAGAAGCCAATAAATCTACAAACCCGTACCCAGAGAGCAGTTCTGAACTATTATCTATCTCATTGGTGACTCTTGGACTATTGCACTACCTTGCACTAAATGTTATTCATGTATCATGTATCTATGCACTGTGAATGGCTCGATTCTAATCATGTATTGTCTTTCCGCTGAATGGTTAGCACGCAACAAAAGTTTTTCACTGCACCTCGCAACACTTGACAATAAACTAAAGATAGACACAAAAAGCTGGAGTAACTCAGCGGGATGTTTCAGGTCGAGACCCTTCAGACTTGCTGAAGCAACACCCAGCTCCTTCCCGATTTCTAGTCATAGAGTGTCAGTGGCAGACTCATACAGCATGGAAACAGGCCCATCAGCCCAACTTGCCTGTGCTGACCAAGATGCCCTATCGACACTTCCCTGCATTTCCCCCACCTCTCTCTCAACTTTTTCTATTCATGTACCTGTCCAAATGTCCTTTAAATGTTGTAATAGAACCCGAGTCCCTGATCATCCAGAAACTACCAGTCCCATCAAATAACAAAAACGTTTTTGGTACATGTTACGATGAACTAAACTAAACTAAACAAAATGTCACCCACCCCTTCTCTCCAGAGATGCTGCCTGTCCCGCTGAGTTACTTCAGCATTTTGTGTCATCTAAACTAATCTGGGCTCTCACCAGGGTCTCTTCAATACCCCGCACACCGCTCTCTCTCCCAACCCCCCCACTCGTAACAAGGGCAGAGTCCCCCTCGCCTTTCACCCCACTAGCCGTCACATACAACAAATAGTTCACCGTCAGTTTCGCCACCTCCAACATGACCCCACCACTCGCCACATCTTCCCATCTCCCCCCCCTGTCTGCTTTCCGCAAAGACCGCTCCCTCCGTAACTCTCTGGTCAATTCTTCCCTTCCCACCCGCACCACCCCCTCCCCGGGTACTTACTCTTGCAACCGCAGGAGATGCCACACGTGTCGCTTTACCTCCCCCTTCAACTCCATTCAAGGACCCAAGCAGTCGTTCCAGGTGAGACAGAGGTTCACCTGCACCTCCTCCAACCTCATCTATTGCATCCGTTGCACTAGATGTCAGCTGATCTACATCAGTGAGACCAAGCGTAGGCTTGGCGGTCGTTTCGTCGAACACCTCCGCTTGGTTCGCAATAACCAACCTGATCTCCCTGTGGCTCAGCACTTCAACTCCCCCTCCCATTCCAAATCCGACCTTCCTGTCCTGGGCCTCCTCCATGGCCAGAGTGAGCACCACCGGAAATTGGAGGAGCAGCACCTCATATTCCGCTTGGGCAGTCTGCACCCCAGCTGCTTGAACATTGATCTGCCATTTTCGGTAACCCTTGCTGTCTCGTCCCCTTCTCAGCTCTCCCTCAGCCCTCTGGCCCCTCCTCTTCCTTTATTCTTACTGACCCCCCACCCTGCATCAGTCTGAAGAAGGGTTTTGGCCCGAAACGTTGCCCATTTCCTTTGCTCCATAGACGCTGCCGCACCCGCTGAGTTTCTCGAGCATTTTTGTCTACCCTAAACTAAACTAAATCTCCCTTCTCCCCTTGAGTCCCGGCAATATCCT
This sequence comes from Leucoraja erinaceus, assembly GCF_028641065.1. Taxonomy (NCBI): domain Eukaryota; kingdom Metazoa; phylum Chordata; class Chondrichthyes; order Rajiformes; family Rajidae; genus Leucoraja; species Leucoraja erinaceus. Next base: position 60,322,596 of record NC_073386.1, on the reverse strand, counting down.
TAGAAATCTTCTCTGCTCCCTTTCCAGCTTAATGGCACCTTTTCTCTTGCAGTTAATCAAAACAATCGTAATTCTAGTTAATAAGGCATCACAGCAAACCAAACCATTCCAAAGCCAGGCATTCTCCTCCTTCCACCTCTCATCCAGTTTTCTGCCTCCTTCTACAATGTCTGAAAAGTGTCACGACCCAAAATGGCAACTGTCCATGTCCTCCAGAGATGTTTGACTCACTGAGTTTATAGTATAACAGCACAGAAACAGGCCTTTTGGCCCAACTTGCCCATGTTGATAAATACGCCACCTAAACTAGTCCAATTTGGCCACGTTTGGCTGAAAACGATCAAAACCTTTCCTTCAACACTTATTTGCTCAAAATGCCAGCTTCTGCCATTCCACCTGCCTCTGCGAAACCATTCCTTTACCGGACTAACTTCTGACCTCTTCAGTTGCAGAGCCAGAAGCAGTCATTCCAGGCTGTGTTGCCTGCAGAGGAATATGCCAGCCACAGGAAAGACAATCTATTCTACCTTCTGCTCGTTCCAGCGTTGTCATGGAAGGTGCGTCAAGATGTTTTGTGTGATCTTCTCAGTATGTATCACAACTGGTCCATTTGATTCCCAAATTCTCAAAGCATTGACTAAAACATTCCACAATAATAACCCTGAAAGATATAAAAAGAGAAACTGTTTAACATGTGGTTTTCACCTAATATTACATGTTGGTCACAAGCAAACTGAAGAAAGCTTAACCTTGTATCTTCAACCTGAGTTGACGATTTAAACCCCTAGTTTAGTTTATTATGTGTACTGAGGTACAGTGCAAACCTTTTGTTTGTTACTTATAAAGTCAAAGAAACGACTACACATGAATACAATGAAGCCATCCACAGATAAAAGACAAATGGTGCAACCTTTACTGCAAGATATAACATTGATGTCTGATAAAGTCTGATTAAAGATAGTCCAGAGTTCTTCAACTAAATTCCCAAGGAGAATGTTGTCTTCTATCCACACTGTGACAAAACGGATTATTTTGTCAATAACTGACAAAGTGACAAAACTGGTGGCACGGTGGCGCAGCAGTAGAGCTACTGCCTTACAGCGCCAGAGACCTGGGTTCCATCCTCACTATGGGGCTTGGCTGTACGGTGTTTGTACGTTCTCCCCGTGACCTGTGAGGGTTTTCTCCGACACCTTTGGTTTCTTCCCACACTCCAAAGATGGACAGGTTTGTAGGTTAATTGGCTTAGTGTAATGTAAAATTGTCCAGAATGTGTGTAGGCTAGTGTTAATATGTGGGGACAATAGGTGCAGGAGTAGGCCATTCGGCCCTTCAAGCCAGCACCGCCATTCAATGTGATCATGGCTGATCATCCCAAATCAGTACCCCGTTCCTGCCTTCTCCCCATATCCCCTGACTCCGCTATCTTTAAGAGCCCTATCTAGCTCTCTCTTGAAAGTATCCAGAGAACCGGCCTCCACCACCCACTGAGGCAGAGAATTTCACAGACTCACAACTCACTGTGTGAAAAAGTGTTTCCTGGTCTCCGCTGTAAATGGCTTACTGGTCAGTGCAGGGTCAGTGGGCTGAAAGGCCTGTTTCCGTGCTGTATCTCTAAAAACTGATCACTTTCTCTGGAAACTTGCTGCACGTTCGTACACTTCTACATTTCTTACAAAACTGTGAAAATATTGTTGGATTGTCGGAACTCACACAGAGTGATTAGGATCCAAAGTATTTTATTAGCAACTCAGCATAGGTAACTTGATCTTAACATGCTGCTCAAGACTAAGAGAGAAAAGGGAAAATAGTTTTCTGCAGAGCGCCAGTATGACTCATAGTATGAGTGACACTGATCTACATCCTCCCTCTTAAAGAATTAAATGTAAATACAAAACTATTAACTGAGTAAAGCATACATAACAAATGATAATACGCCAGAGGAAAGTCAAACGTTGCCCGGATATTTTACGGTGGGCTTACAAACACGATCAGCACGTGTGCGATATAAACCATTCCCATTCTTCACCACCGGGGACAGAATCGGTGATATAAGTGGTGGCGGAGATTGAAACAGCATTCCCTGTGACGAAACAGGAGACTTTGGTTCAGGCGGAGGAGGCGTGGCCATTGGCAAAGTAACCGTTTCAGAAGTAGGTTGTTGTGCTGGTACAGGGGGACTGATGCCGCTGGACGTGGATGGAAGTATACTTGTACGGTCAGGATAATACGGAGGTGGAGCTGGCTCATTCACAGGCAGGATATGTTGCCTATTATGTCTGTAGGTGCCGCCATCAGCATTGACCAAATATGAACTTGGCTCAGAGGCAGTTCCAGAAATCATACTGTTACGGTCATGACCTTTGTTGGTTTGCAAACAAACCACCTGCCCCTTGGTTAATGGTGGCAGCGGCTTGCTTGTTTTGTCACACCACTGTTTTTGAATGTCATGCTTTTGTTGCAGCCTCGGCTGGACTTCCGATGGTGGGACCACCTGTGGGATTAATGCCTGATCAGCCACAGGCAATGTGGCTCGGGCCTACCTTGACAATATACGTTGAGCTGGTGAACCCAAGATGGGGTCGCGGGAGATGTTGCGCAGGTTAAGCTGGTCCAGGTACACATCAGAATTAGCTCTGTGGGATTGTTACATTAATTGTTTGGCACTCCTGACAGCCCGTTCAGCCAGCCCATTCGATTGCGGATATTTAGGGCTGCTGGTGATGTGGCAAAAATCCCACCATGCAGCAATTTTTTTGAAGTGCTGGCTGGTAAATTGACTGCCATTATCAGATAGCAGTTGGCAAGGAGCTCCGTGGTCTGCGAAATGGCAAGCGAGTTTTAGAACTACCCCGTGAGAAGTGGGACTACTAAGAAGATCGATGTCAAACCAGACGGAATACGAGTCGACAAGAACCAGGTACTGCTTGCCATGCCACTCAAATATGTCAGTTGCCACTATAGACCATTGGAGGGCAGGAGCCGGGGGAAAGAGAAGTGGTTGCTTTTGTTGATGAGGTGCCAAGCTGTTACACCCTGACAGGATTGCACATTCTCGAGGATGTATTCAGCCATACCAGGCCAGTAAAACACGTTTTTTGCTCATAGGAGAGTTGCTTCAGTGCCTGAGCGCCCCAGAAGCAGGGACTACAGCCTCGTGGCCTTTTATGATAATACCATCTTCTAGTACTAGTTCATCACGGTCGGCAAAGGGCCGAACTGGCAGAGGTACATTGTAATGCTTGTCAGGCCAGCCCCGCTGAATGACAGAGGCGAGCGACCAAAAGGTACTGTCAGCAGCAGTGTGTGCAACCAGGTCCTCCACACAGGACGAGGGAATTAAAGACACAGTCATTATCACAAAGTCGTCATCCGGTGTGGGCGGACCCTTGCAGGTCTCCCATGGAGCATGCGAGAGGTGTCAGCCAGGTGCATATCCTTACCACGTTTGTAGGTCAGAGTAATGTCATACTTTTGAAGTGGAAGCAACATCCGTTGAAGGTGTCCTGGAGAGGCATGAATTGGTTTGTTAAAGATGCTGACCAGGGATGGTGGTCAGTTTCAATCATGACTGTTTGTCCGAAGATAAAGTCGTTAAATTTCTTGCAGACGAAAACGAATGCTAGCAGCTCCTTTTCAATTTAGGCGTAGCGTTGTTCCGTGTCAGTCATGGTGTGCGAGGCATGAGCGACAGGCTTGTTGCCGTTACCATCATTTTGGAGACATGCTGCACCCAGTCCGTGTTGTGAAGCGTCACAAGTCAGTGTGACCAGTTGTTTAGGATTAAAATAAGCGAGAGTAGGGGCACAAGGCATTTGCTGCTTAAGAGTGTTAAACACCCTCTGCATTTGCTCATGCCAGGCCCAAACAGTGTCTTTGTGGGTAAGCTGGCGCAGTGGGGCCGATATTTCACTGAAGTTCAGATTAAATTTACACAGGTAGTTTACCATACCAAGGAATCTCTACAGACTAAGCACGACTGTGGGTGCTGGTAACGCATTCATAGCAATGGTTTTTTGCCGGATCAGTTTTTAGGCTGTCTTTAGTGAACACATGGCCTATGTAGCTCACCTCACTTACTCTGAATTTGAGGGTTTAACTTGAGGTTGATTGCATTGGCACAGTCCAGGACCTCTTTTAAATTCTCACCGTGTTCTTGGATAGTCCGTCCAGCAACAAGGATATCATCTACTACAATGGAGCATGGGTAGCCTGCAAACAATTGTTCCATAGCCCGTTGAAATACTTCACTAGCAGAGCTTATGCCAAAAGGAATGCGAAGGAATCTGTATCACCCAAAGGGTGCGGTGAAGGTAGTTAACTTGGAGGAGTGGTGTTCCAGAGGAATCTGCCAGAATGAACTCTTGTCATCTAGTACTGTGAATACAGTTGCTTCAGCCAGCTGTGCTGCAATCTCCTCTTCTGTGCACATGGCATAGTGTGGTCACTTAATGGCTGTGTTTAAGTCCTTAGGATTGATGCAAATCCGTATTTCATCCTTGTTGTTCTTCGTTGCTACAACCGTGGTCGAGACCCAATCCGAGAGGTCATCGACGGGGACAATTACACCCAGAGTCACCATCCTTTGAACATGGTCCTGCACAGCATGGGGAATCTTGCATGCTGGACGGACAACTGGAAGTACCTCGGGGTTAATCGTAATTGTATACTTAACGGGCAACCTGCCCAGCTTGTCATCAAACAAAGTTTTATAATGTGTCAGGATTTGTTGAGTAAAGTCACGAGTTGTAGTCAGATGACAAACAAAAGCACTGAAACTAACCAGTCCCAGGTCGCTACAAGCCATAACACCCAGCAAGGATGGTACATTTTCATGAACAATATAGAGACTCAGGCTGTTGACACTTGAGTCAAGACAGCATTGTAACTCGACTTGACCGATAGGGTGCAGTGCACCTCCTGCAAATGGAAGAAGGGTGGCAGCCGCAGGACTGATAGTCTCTGTTTTTCATATTCTCTTCAGTTCAGATAAAGAGAGCACATTACACCGTGAACCTGTGTCGATTTTCAGAAATACACGCTTGCCACAAACGAGCAAAACGACTGGGATATTCTGGATGTTTATGAGATAAGTCAGACAGGGAATGTACACCCATATCAAGGTCCTCATTAGCAGACAGCATGTCCATGGGAGCCGTTTTTGAAAGCTCAATGTTCCCATGGTCGAGTGAATTGATAGATTGTCTTGTTTGAACTCTGTTGCCATGCGAGCGGCAGAAATGAAAAAAATGGTTGCGTCTTTTACAGAAGTGACAAAGCTTTCCATAAGCTGGGCAACGTTCATGAGTAGCAAGATGCGAACCGCCACAAATAGCACAATTATTAATGAGTTTAACAGCCGAGCTGTCGGGCACTTGAGGAAATCGGAGAGAAGCTTGATACAGAAGTTTGTCACGTGTGTTATCATTGAGAATTCCATAGACCAGTCGGTCACGAACTAGGCTGTCACATAAATCCCCAAAGGTACATTTCTGGCAATGTGTTTCAAAGCACTAACGTATGTTTCAAAAGGTTCGCCATGTCTCTGGCTTCGCGAAAAAAATCTATGTCGCTCCATTACTAGATTAATACGTAACTCGCATAACTGTTGGGGTCCCGGATGAACTCAGCAGGTCCAATCTGGACACATGCCAGATCAAATCTAGCTGGTTTGTAATGAAATCTTCTGGCATGTTGAGCAGCCTCTGTGGCCGCTAGGTTAAGGAGAATAGAGGCACGAACATCTGGAGTGGCTGCCGGGTGTGTCGCATGTATATAAATGATGAAATCTTCTTCAAAGATGCGCCACTGCTCGGCAAGGTCTTCATCAAACACCAAAGGCTTTGGTTTTCTGAGAGAAGAGGCCATGATACAAAAAACAAACTAAAATAAATGCAAAAGAATTAGGGAAGCAGTGAGTCCGTGTTTTCTGACACCATGTTGGATTGTCATAACTCACACCAAATGATTAGGATCCAAAGTCTTTTATTAGCCATTCAGCATAACGTCATCTTAACATGCAGCTCAAGACTAAGAGAAAAAGGGAAAAGAGCTTTCTATTAAACCTGTGGGCAGCCACAGTATGACTCAGTATGAGTGATACTGATCTACAAATACTTCAGAGATAATTTACTAACATTTCGTTAGGGACTTCCTTAGGTCATAAACAATTGAATATTAATGCAATTGTTCTTTTTATTTTACTATTGGATAGGTCAAAAGTCAAATAATTCTAAGTAGAATCACAGTCATACAGCACGGAAACAGGCCCTTCAGCTCAACTTGCCCATGTTGACCAAGGCAGGATCCCATCTCCGCTAGAACCCACTACCGAAGCTTGGACCCAAGATAAGACGACTCAAATCATTAACCATCAGCCACTGGTTTATTTTACTTGCACAAGGGGAGATGCGTCTTAGTCAAAGGCTGTGATCACATTTCTAACGTTAGTCGGTACAGCAGGACATTTATACACCAAAAAGATGACAACTGATGGAAAACAAAGGTAGGTAGAATGATGTGATAATTACAGGACCCGTATTTAACTCCTACATTATACAAAGGCCATGAGTTCTCGGTTCCATACGCAACGCAATACAAAGGTAAGAACAATCTGTCACGCGACAGTGAGAGTAGGAATGGAGCTAGGTGGAGGATAAATGCATGGCTGAAAGACTGGTGCAGAGGGCAGGGATTCAAGTTTCTGGATCATTGGGACTTATTTTGGGGAATGTGGGACCTGTACAGAAAGGATGGATTGCACTTGAACCCGAGGGGGACCAATATCCTAGCGGAGAAATTTGCAAAGGCAGCTGGGGAGACTTTAAACTAGAATGGTTGGGGCGAGGGACTCAAATAGAGAAAGCTAGTAGACAGAATGGGAGGCAGGATGCAGAAAAGGGAAGCACTCGGACACAAGAGGAGAAAGGAAAAAAAAGGAAATAAACAGAGAATAAGAGACGGGGGGTTTCTTAAATGTGCATATTTTAATGCTATGAGCATTGTAAGAAAGGTGGATGATCTTAGAGTCTGGATAGACACCTGGAAGTATTATGTTGTGGCGATCAGTGAAACATGGTTGCAGGAGGGTTGTGATTGGAAACTAAATATTCCAGTATTTCGTTGCTTCAGGTGTGATAGAATTGGAGGGGCAAGAGGTGGAGGTGTTGCATTGCTAGTCAGGAAAGATATTACAGCAGTGCTTTGGCAGGATAGATTGGAGGGCTCATCTAGGGAGGCTATTTGGGTGGAACTGAGAAGTGGGAAAGGTGTAGGAACACTTATAGGGGTGTATTATAGACCGCCAAATGGGGAACGAGAATTGGAAGAGCATATATGTAAAGAGATAGCAGATATTAGTAGTAAGCACAAGGTAGTGATTGTGGGAGATTTCAACTTTCCACACATAGACTGGGAAATACATTCTGTAAATGGGCTGGATGGGTTGGAGTTTGTAAAATGTGTGCAGGATAGTTTTTTGCAGCAATACATAGAGGTACCTACTAGAGGAGGGGCAGTGCTGGACCTCCTGTTAGGAAATGAGACGGGACAGGTGGCGGAGGTATGCGTTGGGGAGCACTTCGGGTCCAGTGATCACAATACCATTAGTTTCAATATAATTATGGAGAGGGTCAGAACTGGACCTAGGGTTGAGAATTTTGATTGGAGAAAGGCTAGCTTTGATGAGATGCGAGATGATTTAAAAGGAGTGAACTGGGACATTTTGTTTTATGGGAAAGATGTAGAAGAGAAATGGAGGCCATTTAAAGGGGACATTTTAAGAGTACAGAATCTTTATGTTCCTGTTCGGTTGAAAGGAAACAGTTTTCAAGGGAAATTGGACATCTTGTTCGGAAAAAGAGGGAGATCTACAATAATTATAGGCAGCATGAAGTAAATGAGGTGCTTGAGGAGTATAAGGAATGTAAAAAGAATCTTAAGAAATAAATTAGAAAAGCTAAAAGAAGATACGAGGTTGCTTTGGCAAGTAAGGTGAAAGTAAATCCAAAGGGTTTCTACAGCTATATTAATAGCAAAAGGATAACAAGGGATAAAATTGGTCCATTGGAGAGACAGAGTGGACAGCTATCTGCAGAGCCAAAAGAGATGGGGGAGACATTGAACAATTTTTTTTCTTCGGTATTCACCAAGGAGAAGGATATTGAATTGTGTGAGGTAAGGGAAACTAGTAGAGTAGCTATGGATACTATGAGGTTCAAAGTAAAAGAAGTACTGACACTTTTAAAAAATATAAAAGTGGATAGATCTCCAGGTCCTGACAGGATATTCCCTAGGACATTGAGGGAAGTTAGTGTAGAAATAGCCGGGGCTATGACAGAAATATTTCAAATGTCATTAGAAAAGGGAATAGTCCCCGAGGATTGGCGTACTGCGCATGTTGTTCCATTGTTTAAAAAGGGTTCTAAGAGTAAACCTAGCAATTATAGACCTGTTAGTTTGACTTCAGTGGTGGGCAAATTAATGGAAAAGATACTTAGAGATAATATATATAAGCATCTGGATAAACAGGGTCTGATTAGGAACAGTCAACATGGATTTGTGCCTGGAAGGTCATGTTTGACTAATCTTCTTGAATTTTTTGAAGAGGTTACTAGGGAAATTGACGAGGGTAAAGCAGTGGATGTTGTCTATATGGTCTTTAGTAAGGCCTTTGACAAGGTTCCTCATGGAAGGTTGGTTAAGAAGGTTCAACTGTTGGGGTTAAATGCAGGAATAGCAAGATGGATTCAACAGTGGCTGAATGGGAGAAGCCAGAGGGTAATGGTGGATGGCTGTTTATCGGGTTGGAGGCAGGTGACTAGTGGGGTGCCTCAGGGATCTGTGTTGGGTCCTTTGTTGTTTGTCATGTACATCAATGATCTGGATGAAGGTGTGGTAAATTGGATTAGTAAGTATGCAGATGATACCAAGATAGGGGGTGTTGTGGATAATGAAGAGGATTTCCAAAGTCTACAGAGTGATTTAGGCCATTTGGAAAAATGGGCTGAAAGATGGCAGATGGTTTAATGCTGATAAATGTGAGGTGCTACACCTTGGCAGGACAATTCAAAATAGGACGTACATGGTAAATGGTAGGGAATTGAAGAGTACAGTTGAACAGAGGAATCTGGGAATAACCGTGCATAGTTCCTTGAAGGTGGAATCTCATATAGATAGGGTGGTAAAGAAAGCTTTTGGTATGCTAGCCTTTATAAATCAGAGCATTGAGTATAGAAGCTGGGATGTAATGTTAAAAATGTACAAGGCGTTGGTGAGACCAAATCTGGAGTATGGTGTACAATTTTGTTCGCCCAATTATAGGAAGGATGTCAACAAAATAGAGAGAGTACAGAGGAGATTTACTAGAATGTTGCCTGGGTTTCAACAACTAAGTTACAGAGATAGGTTGAATAAGTTAGGTCTTTATTCTCTGGAGCGCAGAAGGTTAAGGGGGGACTTGATAGAGGTCTTTAAAATGATGAGAGGGATAGACAGAGTTGATGTGGACAAGCGTTTCCCTTTGAGAATAGGGAAGATTCAAACAAGAGGACATGACTTCAGAATTAAGAGACAGAAGTTTAGGGGTAACATGAGGGGAAACTTCTTTACTCAGAGAGTGGTAGCGGTGTGGAATGAGCTTCCAGTTGAAGTGGTGGAGGCAGGTTCGTTGGTAGCATTTAAAAATAAATTGGATAGGCATATGGATGAGAAGAGAATGGAGGGTTATGGTATGAGTGCAGGCAGGTGGGACTAAGGGAAAAAAAGTTGTTCGGCACGGACTTGTAGGGCCGAGATGGCCTGTTTCCGTGCTGCAATTGTTATATGGTTATATGGTTATATAGTTAATCATTGTGTTAATAAACAAAAGAACAATAATAGACACAAAATGCTGGAGTAATTCAGCGGATCAGTCAGCATATCTGAAGAGAAGGAATAGTTGATGTTTTGGGTCAAGACCCTTGTTCAGACTAGATGGGTGGATCGGTGAGTCGAATTTGCCTCCAGCGGCTGGGGCTCTGGAACTCCAGCCAGGCCGGAGCCGGCAGCTCTGTTCCCATAGACAACTTCCGAGGCCAATTTTGCGGACCAGTATCTCGGCTCCTTGGCGACTTACGGCCCAGTCCCACTTAGGCGATTTCTGTTCACAGTCATAGCAGGTCACCAAAAAAGGACGCCTGGACCCCCTCACGCCAATGACTATGTCAAGCTATGAAAACCTACCTCCTAGTCAACGTCAAGCTACAGCAAGCTACGGACAAGCGGCGATCCATTAGGACCACAACCTATGACCACACGGGCGACAATCTACAAGAACCAATGTCAACCTACATCAACCTACACCGCGACAAGCTACGACCCTGTCGGCAACAACTGAAGACAAATCAGTCGCCCGTACCTTTCACCGGTTGACGTAGGTTGACGTGGGTAGTCGCCAATGGAATTCACCAAAGTCAGCACCTAGCGACAACCAACGTCACCTGGCGATAACCTGCTTCATCCTGGCGACAACCTATGACAGCACCTACGACAAGCTACGTCAAGCCCACAGTCGCCGAAAAGTTTTGAACATCTCAAAATCCAGCGGCGACCAGAAAAACACTACGACTCTTTAGGCGACTTGAGGAGACGACTCACGACCATACAGGCGTCACCCCACGACCATGTGGCGACAGCATAGTCACCAAAATAATCGCCTAAGTGGGACTGGGGCTTTAGGCAGACCGTTCCAGTACCGTTTGGCTCCTCTCGTTGGTCTGGCAAAATAGATAATTCAGCAAGGCTCTGGAACCAAGATTGCCGGAAAATGAGCAATGGACCTGTACCATACATGTGAAAAATAAATCTCTAGGTTCTGAATTGGCCTCTTTTCACTAGAGTGCTCTTCTATTCACCTTCTGCAGACAGGTGCACTAAGGCAACCCACAAGGGAGATTTACCTAATACAGAATACAATGCAAAAGTTCAGTCCATCACACAAACAACCCGTCACCCCATCAATCCCACCCACACCACACTGCCTCTGGAAAGCAGCCAATGTTATCAAGGGCCCCTGACACCCCACTCAACCCTCTTCTCCGGGCAAAAGATACAAAACAACATAAGCACACATCACCAGATTCAGCAACAGCTTCTTCCCGCTGTTATTGGACTACTGAACGATCCTCCCATACGCAAGGGTGTAGTCCCAATCTCCCAACCTACCTCATTGCAGACCTTGCACTTTAAAAGAAATCTGCGCTTTCTTTTTTAACTGTACGCTACATAGCGGCACTCTGCTTTCTAGTATTATTCTCTTTGCCAATTTGTTCATGGATTGATTGTACTCATGTATCGTTTGATTTGGCTGGATCGCACACAAAATCTTTCACTGTATCTCGGTAAATGTAACGTTAATAAACTAATACCAATTCCAAAAAGCTTTGATTTCTGTCACCTCATGACCAAGCAGTTCCCAGAGTAAATACTGAGCAAAAACACATGTTGTCCAGATTTCATGGACTAATTATGAGTGACTAGCAAACAACAATCAAAAAAGCCTGAAGAAGGGTTCCGACTTGAAATGTCACCCATCCTTTTTCCCCAGAGATGCTCCCTGACCCACTGAGCTACCCCAGCACTGAGTGTCTACCTTTAGTATAAATCAGCATCTGTAGTTTAGTTTAGTTTCGAGATACAGCATGGAAACAGGCCCTTCGGGTCACTGAGTCCATGCCGACCAGCAATCCCCGCACACTAACACAAGCCCACGCACAATAGGGATAATTGACATCAAGTATACAAACCCAAGCCAATTAACCTACAAACCTGGATGTCTTTGGAATGTGGGAGAAAACTGAAGATCTCAGAGAAAACCCACGCGGTCACAGGGAAAACGTACAGACTCCGTACTGATAGCTGCCATGGCCAGGGTCAAACCTGGATCTCCGGCACTACAAGCGCTGTAAGGCAGCAACTCTACCGCTGCGCCACCGTGCCACCCACTAAATAAATCACAAACAAACCAAAGAAACTCTTCAGGTCCGTCATGTGCACAGCCCTCCCCTCCATCAACCGCATCTACGCTAGGCACTGCCTTGGGAAAGCGGCATCTATCATCAAGGATCCCCACTACACGTGTTCAAAATTACCAGAAATAATAGACAATAGAGAATAGGCAAAGTATCCGCTTCTCACTGCTACCATCGGGCAGGAGGTATAGAAGCCTGAAGTCCTACACCACCAGGTCCAGGAACAGCTACTTCCTACAGCCATAGTTACTTGAACGGACCCTGCCTCAGCAACGGACCAGTATGAACCACCTTTTGTACTGGACTTGACTTGATTTCTAATTGCATTTTGCACTAATGTATTACACAGTAGTTTTCCTTTTCACTGCCCAGTGTAATTTACAAAATAATTGATCTACAATTGATGTTTCTGAGTGTTAATCAGCGTCTATGTGCCCGTGAAGCTGCTGCGAACAAGTTGCTCATTGTACCTGTACCTCATGTTCCGTGCAGTAGACAATAAACTTGACTGGAATCAGTAACATGCACACTGATGATGTGTACAAAGGCACTGTAGAAATTTGAGGCACAAAAATAGAGGGGACTTTCACAGAGCAGCTGCATGCCACGGTACAATGTCCACAATTAGTAGTGGAGATGCAAGTAAAACTCTGTGGGCGGCACAGTGGCACAGCAGGAGGTGCTGCTGCTACTTAGCACGAGAGGCCCAGGATCAATCCTGTCTACACGTGCTGTCTGTGTGCGTGGAGTTTGCACGTTCACCCTGTGACCGCGGGATTTTTCCGGTTGCTCCGGTTTCCTCCCAAAGACGTGTAGGTTTTGCTGAGGTTGGCGGTTGACACAGGTCTGATAGTAGCATTTAGGATAGACTGATGGATATGCAGGGAATGGAAAGATATGCATGCACAGGTAGATAGGGGCATCATGTTCAGCACAGACATTGTGGGCTGAAGGGCCTGTTCATGAGCTGCGTTAATCTATTTTCTATGATACAGTTACGTCTTTTGAGAGACATTTGGACAGATATGTGGATAAGGTTAAGATGGCTATGGGCCAAACGCAGGGAATGGCACTAGTCCAGTACACCATCTTGAGTGGCATTGATGAGATGGAGCGGCGGGCCTGTTTCCATGCTGTAAAACTCTCTGAATGTATGATTATATCTATTGGTCCCATTCATTATCGGTGCTAGTATGTAACACTGACCATTCCTTTACTGGTACTCTTACATGGTATCACATGGAAGGCAGAATGAAAAGCTTTGCATCAACAAGGAGCGGACCGAGTTGGGCGGACAATGCTATTCGATGGTGGAAGGGACAAGGGGAGGAAGTGTGGCAGGTATGGTATTGGCTGAGGTTGATCATATACATACGGACTGATCGACCCAGCAGTGAGATTGCTGCTGCGCCAATGTTGTGGGAACTTTCACAGTTACAAACTCATCAATAGGCTTTGTGTTCAGTTTCAATTGATGTTAAAAATGGTCACACGTGAATGTGTTAAAATCTGCCACAAATAAAGCACTACATGTTAAAAATCATCACACATGAAGCACTACATGTTAAAAATCACCACACATGAAGCACTACATGTTAAAAATAACCACACATGAAGCACTACATGTTAAAAATCATCAGACATGAAGCACTACATGTTAAAACCACACATGAACCACATGTTAAAAATCACCACACGTGAACTACAAATGTTAAACATCACCATCACATGAAGCACTACATGTGTTAAAAATTACCATAAATAATAGACAATAGAGAATAGGCAATATACAATAGACAATAGGTGCAGGATTAAGCCATTTGATTCTTCAAGCCAGCATCACCATTCACTGTGATCATGGCTGATCATCCACAATCAGTACCTCGTTCCAGCCTACTCACCATATCCCCTGCCACTGCTATCTTTAAGAGATCTATCTAACTCTCTCTTGAAAACATCCAGGGAATGGCCTTCACTGCCTTCCGAGGCACAGATTCACAACTCTCTGTGAGAAAAAGTTTTTTCTCACCCCATTCGAAATGGCTTACCCCTTATTCTTAAGCTGTGGCCCCTGGTTCTGGACTCCCCTAAACATGTTTTCTGCCTCTAGCATGTCCAAACCCTTAATAATCTTATATGTTTCCATAAGATCGCCTCTCATCCTTCTAAATTCCAGAGTAGAGAAGCCCAGCCGCTCCATTCTCTCAGCATACGACAGTCCCGCCATCCCGGGTATTAACCTCGTGAACCTACGCTGCACTCCCTCAATAGCAACTATGTCCTTCCTCAAATTTGGAGACAAAAAATACACGCAATACTCCAGGTGCGGTCTCACTAGGGCCCTATACAACTGCAGAAGGACCTATTTGCTCCTATACTCAACTCCTCTTGTTATGAAGGCCAACATGCCATTTGCTTTCATCACTGCCTGTTGTATCTGCATGCTTACTTTGGTCTGAAGAAGGGTTTCAGCCCGAAACGTTGCCTATTTCCTTTGCTCCATAGATGCTGCTGCACCCGCTGAGTTTCTCCAGCATTTTTGTGTACCTTCGATTTTCCAGCATCTGCAGTTCCTTCTTAAATGCTTACTTTCAGTGACTGATGAAGAAAGACCCCCAGATCTCATTCACCTTTTCCCAACTTGACACCATTCTGATGATAATCTGCCTTCCTGTTTTTGCCACCAAAATGGATAAGCTCGCATTCACCCACATTAAACTGGATCTGCAATGCATCTGTCCACTCACCCAACCAATCCAAGTCACCGTGCATCCTCATAGCATCCTCCTCACAATTCAAACTGCCACCCAGCTTTGTGTCATCTGCAAATTTGCTAATGCTACTTTGAATCCCTTCATCTAAATCACTAATGTATATTGTAAATAGCTGGGGGGTCCCAGCACCGAGCCTTGCGGTACCCCACAAGTCACTGCCTGCCATTCTGAAAGGGACACATTAATCCCTACTCTTTGTTTCCTGTCCGCCAGCCAATTTTCTATCCATGTCAATACCCTACCCCAATACCATGTGCCCTAATCATGCCCACTAATCTCCTATGTGGACCTTATCAAATGCTTTCTGAAAGTCCAAGTACACTACATCCACTGGCTCTCCCTTATCCATTTACCTACTTACATCCTCAAAAAAATCCAGATCCCTTCGTAAATCCATGCTGACTCGGACCGATCATGTTACTGCTATCCAAATGTGCTGCTATTTCATCTTTTATAATTGACTCCAGCATCTTCCCCACCACTGATGTCAGGCTAACTGGTCTATAATTCACTATTTTCTCTCTCCCGTCATTTTTTAAAAGTGGGATAACATTTGCTACCCTAAAATCCACAGGAACTGATCCTGAATCTATGGTACATTGGAAAATGATCACCAATGCATTAATGATTTATAGAGCCACTTCCTTAAGTACCCTGGGATGCAGACCATCAGGCCCTGGGAATTTATCAGCCTTCAGTCCCATCAGTCTCCCCATTTCCTGCCTCATGTGCATTTCCTTCAGTTCCACTGTCGCCCTGGATCCTCTGACCACTTGTACATCAGGGAGATTATTTGTGTCCTCCTTAGTGAAGACAGATCCAAAGTTCCTGTTCAACTAAATAAGCTCTACATGGGCTCAGCGAGTTGGATTATGATCCAATATTATTTTTTGGTCACATGTCCCTTGGTACAGTGAAATACTTTGTTTTACTTCGGAGTCACGTGAGTGACTACGTGAAGAAGCCCGCTAGGACGCATGCGTGCCATTGCGCTACACGCATTGCGAAACGTCAGACGCGGTGGAAGCGTCAATTTAAAAAGCCGCCATTGCAGGTAAGGTTCTTACTCTGCGGTCTTTTTGCCCACTACAGAGAGAATGGAGAAAGGTAAAAAGACAACGAGGGCTGCGACGAAGCTGGTCAGCGAGGACCGCGAAGGAGCGGACAGCCAGCAAAAGCAGCCGTCGGCACTAAGATCACCCGTAGTGGGATCAGCTGTGCCCTGTGTAGCCGCCGCACCGGCCAAATCAACGTGGCCGAGCGGCAAGGCCAAACACAAAACAAACAGCGTCGTGGACTCGGAGGAGTCCGACTCTGATACACCACGGGAGGCCAGCGACCGAGAGCGCTGGACCCGTATGGAACGGTGTTTGGAGCATCTGCTCCAGCGTGACCGGCTCCGCGATTTGGAGTCAGGCCACTGTGGGCCCTATATCAAACCCACAGCAGCACCTTTCCAAGAGCTGCATGATGTCTCCACCTTATCAGAGGGGAGCACCTCAAGTCAGTTCTGGGCTGACTTGGAAGAGGGGTCCGCGGAAGAACATACAAGTGTGCATGGGGTGCAGGACAAAGAAAACTTGCTGGATATGGTGGCAAACTTCATACAGCCAGAACAAACTGGGGCAAACCTGGAGCCAAAGCTTGCTGCCAGCATTGACTATATGTCACTGCACCAGCTACAAGAACAGGCTGAAGTGGATACGACAGGAAGACATATGGCACCAGGCAACTGCATTTCCCTAAACGTCCCAATTATTAACAGCTGCATCTGGAAACATATCGGACCAGGGGTCAGAAGCATGGACGTGAAAATCCAAAAAGTCCTAAAATTGCTGACTGCAGGAATAACGGCATTTGCCCGCACTGTGGACGACAGGGTTATGTCCCAAGGTCAACAGGACGCGCTGGCACTGTTCTGCAATACGCAGCACGAATTAAACAGCATCAGAAAAAGTGCCATACAGCCGACACTCAAACCTAAATTCACGGGACTGTGTAAACCTGGAGCCACCAAACCATCCATTCTCCTGTTCGGAGGCAACTTGTCTAAGCTGGTAAAGGAGCTAGACGAAGAAGCAAAAACTTTAGGGTTAATAAAAGGAACAACCCCCCACCCTGCAAAAACCCACCACAGCCTACGACTACACACCACCCACCAGCGGAACTGGTGAAAGCTCGAGGGCACGGCACTCCAAACATGAGTCTTTTTTAGGCCATGGCCCAGGCCGGCCTTCCTGGAAAATGCGGGGAACCCCAACAACACCAGCAACCAACCCGAAAAACCAAGCACCAGCACAGCAACGGAAGAACTTCAGGAAGAAGTAGTCCTGCCACTAGTAACAATGGAGGTAGGTGGGTCTGGTGCCCCAAATAATATGGGAAGCATGGAGGTTGGGGGAAGACTATACTGGTTCTTGAATGCATGGAGCATGCTAACAACCGATACTTACGTCTTAAGCAGCATCCAGGGATATACCATAGAGTTTATACACGAAAACAGCCCTCCAGTCCAACATAAACCAAACCGAAAGTTTGTGCTCTCTGATAGGGAGAAAACAGAAGCACAAGCTGAACTGGAACGGTTTTACATAAAAGGTGTAATTGAGCTAACGCGACACGAACCATTAGAATTCATGTCCAATACGAGGTGATCACAGATGTTACTTAAAATTCAACTGGATGGGACAACAATGGCAATATAAAGCACTGCCAAATGGGCTAACATCAGCCCCCAGGCTGTTCACAAAAATCTTGAAACCAGCCCTAGTGTTTCTACGGAAACGCAAACACATGATTATGGCATATTTAGATGACATACTCATTGTGGGCATAACTTTGGAATTGGCCATACTAATGGTAACAGCCACAAAACAGTTGTTTGAACAACTGGGATTTATCATCCATCCAGTTAAATCTAAACTAACACCGTCCACTACTATGGACTACTTGGGATTTACCATTGATTCAGTTCACATGACAGTGACACTACCTAAGGAAAAGGCCAGAGAAATAATGGAGGTATGCAGCAACCTCATTGACATCACAAACCCATCCATCAGATTGGTAGCTAAAGTAATCGGTAAAATGGTGGCTGCTTTCCCAGCCATACAATTTGGACCCCTACATTACCAAAACTTACAGAGAGCCAAAATTCAAGCTCTAAAAATTAATGCAGGTCACTTTGACAGACTTATGAGACTACCAATCCAAGCCAAAACGGAATTAAAATGTGGATAGATAACATCTGGCTTTGTCGGTAACCCTTTGATGGTCCTACAAACTGAGGCCAGTGCACTAGGGTGGAGAGCCACCAATACCATCACCAGCTGTGGAGGTAGATGGACAGCGCAGGAGGCATCCTTCTTACTCACACTGGGTATAAACTACTTGGAAATGTTGGGTGCATTTCATGGCCTTAAGTCATATTGTACTGGATCACACCACCAGCATGTTAGATTACAAATAGACAGTACCACTGTGGTAGCATACATCAACCACATGGGCAGCAACAAATCGATATCATGTGACAATCTCGCTAATTCAATTTGGCAATGGTGCATCCAGAGAAATATTTGGATATCAGCCACTTACCTACCAGGGAGACTAAATTTAGTGGCAGACACCAGGTCACGCAAATTTAATGAAAACACCGAATGGATGTTAAACAAAACGGTGTTTTCTGATATTACAGCAAAATATGGTACACCGGATATCGATCTTTTCGCATCCAGACTAAAGAACCAGATATCTATCTATGTTTCATGGGAACCAGACCCTGGGGCAGCGGCCACAGATGCATTTTCGTTGCATTGGGGGAAATGGTTTATTTACGCATTCGCTCCCTTCTGCCTCATCAGTCGGGTATTAAGGAAAATACAACAAGACTCTGCGTCTGGTATTTTGGTAGTACCCGATTGGCCTACTCAACCATGGTTCCCAGTGGTGCAAAACATGGTATTAGAACCATGTATTACAATCCCACACAGACCAGATCTACTACTACATCCTGTGACAGGGGATAGCCATCCAAGCCTTAAAAGCTTGAACCTGTTAATTTGTAGAGTTTAAAGACACCGCTTCTACAACTGGGACTCACGGACCGAACAGCAAACATCATCTCGGCGGCCCAAAGAGAATCAACCAAGAAACAAAATCTGGTCTACATCAGAAAGTGGGAAACGTACCGTCATAAGAACAAAATCACCAACAGAAATATCGACATCCCATCTGTTCTGGAATATCTGGCAGGCCTCCACTATGATGAGGGACTCAGCTGCAGTGCCATCAACAGCGCCAGAAGTGCCCTGTCGACATACCTATGGGAAGGGACAGAGCGTTACACGGTAGGGACTCGCCCTCTGGTAACCAAGCTCATAAGGGGAATATTTAACACAAACCCCCCAAAAACTAGGTACTCCCATATATGGGATGTAAGCATTGTCCTGAAAGCACTCAGCATCTACCCTGTCCCTATACAGACTAACGTTAAAAACAGTCATGTTAATGGCACTGGTCACGGCACAGAGGGTTCAGTCACTGCACAAACTCAGACTGGAAAACATGACCTCCTCGCCTGACGATATTACGTTCCATATTTACGAACTAGTAAAACAGAACAGACAGGGATCAGCAGGCCTCAATATCCAATTTAGGTCATACCCCGTAGATGACCGCCTCTGTATAGTTAAACATCTATCACTATACATGGAGAAAACAAAAATCCTAAGAGGCAATGAGAAGGGATTGCTGATCAGCCATCAGAAACCTCCCAAAAAATGTCGGTCCAGACGATCTCGAGATGGCTGAAACAGGTACTGACGCAGGCTGGGGCGGATACTAACGTGTTCAAATCTCATTCCACCAGGGCTGCAGCTACATCGGCAGCAGTACAACTGGATGTGCCCATGGACCAAGTCCTCGAAGCAGCAGGATGGTCAGGGGAAAGAACTTTCCAGTTATTTTATAATAAGCCAGTGAGGAAAACTGGAACATTTGCAGAAAAAAATTCAAATTCTGTAAATTAATTTAAAAACCCATAAATGGGGTTATAACTTGTGTTAATAAATTTTATGATTTCAATAACGAATCATGTGCAATTATGTTAACACTATTCCTCCCACAATCAAGGCAGACGTGTGCATGGACTCGTTTCCACGGCATGAAATCACAGAGCTTTGAAATCTTCATGTAGTCACTCACGTGACTCCAATGTAAAATAGTAAGATTAAACGAGAACTTACCAGTTTGAAGTTTGATCTGTATTTTATGAGGAGTTACGATGAGGGATTACGTGCCCTCCGCTCCCACCCTGATCATATACTTAACTGGTACCTCTTCTCTAATCTTACTATGTTTAGTCATTACAGTTATCTGTGAATTCACACCGCTGCTTTGAAGAATGACATGCATGCGTCCTAGCGGACTTCTTCACGTAATCCCTCATCGTAAAATACAGATCAAACTTCAAACATCCCAACACGGAAGCAAGAAGCATAGCTTCCGACAAGAGAGAGTCAAGAGTGTTTTATTGTCATATGCACAGGAACGCAACATGTCTTTGCAAGGATGAGCAACAATGTGGTGATAGTCCATGTTGTCAACACTTAAACCCCGGAGATTGGGATCCTGTAAGGTGCACATTTCCAAATGCGCCTGCATTTAGTCACAGAGTCATATAGCTCGAAAACAGGCCCTTCAGCCCATCTCCTTCATGCCGACCAAGATGCTGTAGTGTTAACTTCCCATTATAGCTGCTAACATGCCCACTGCAAATAGTTGTGGTATCGCTTGTGCTCTTGTACTGAAAACAGGCTTTCATTTCCCAAAGAAGAAAATATTCTAATTTTAGAAATCAAGTACAAGGACTCCTGAAAACAAGCAGAGTTGTGGTCATGCTTACACTCTTCAGGACAAGGCTGGCTAATATGCACGTCAGCACACGCATGCACAACACACATGCTATTTCTGCAGCATTGCGGGGGTGGGCAGCATCGCTCCAGTGACAGGCGCCATCATATGAATGACATTTGTGGCAACGGAAGAGAAATGAGGAAACACAGGTGAAGTTGCAGAGTTCAGGAAGGGCAGAGAATAAGAATGGGCTGTCGAAAGCTTCAGCAGTGTTATTAACTGTGAGCTGTAGTCAGATAGGACTAAAATAGCTAGGTTTGAAGGAACTCTTTGTTAACAAACCCCCCCCCCCAATGTGACTCGCTCCACAATTGGCTGGTGTGAAGGCTTTTTGGGAAGAACCTTCCTTCTTTATTTAATGCAGATCTGATGGGAGTATGGAACAAGCTGCCAGAGGAGGTAGTTGAGGCAGGGACTATCACAACATTTAAGAAACATTTAGACAGGTACATGGATAGGACTGGTTTGGAGGGATACGAGCTAAATGAAGGCAGGTGGGACTAATGTACATGGGACATGTTGGGCCGAAGGGCCTGTTTCCACGCTGTATAAATCTATGGTATCTGGTGTCTTTGGTAACCACTACACTCAAGAGAGGAAGAATAAGAGTGTAGGATCTTTATGAGGAGCTTGGGGAACATGGTCATCGTGATAGAATTAAGAACAATTTGACAAAGGACCTCTGACGAAACGTGTCTCCGTTTCTTTCCCCTCAGACACGGACTGACTTTACGGGTTTTTTCAGCAGTTTCTGTTTTAGTTTTGAGCGAATAATTGCATATGATCTGTGAACTGGGGGTGAGAAATTAGAACTATTGACTTTAAAAGACAGTTGGACAGCTGGATGGTTAGGAAGGGTTTAGAGGGCTATGGGCAAAATGCAGGCGAATAGGATAAGCCCAGAGTGTCAACAGAGTCAAGATGGGCCGATCAGCCTGTTTCTGTGCTGTATTGCTCTGCCTCTAAATTATGTGCATATGAAGAGAATATAGAACATGGAACACTACAGCACAGGAACAGGCCCTTCGGCCCACAATGTCCATGCTGAACCTGATAGCAAGACCACTTCTTATTTGCCTGCATGTGATCCATAAACCTCCATTCGCTGCATATCAATGTGCCTGTCTAAAAGTATTTTAAACATCACTGGAATATCTGCCTCCACCACTACCCCCCGCAGTGCGTTCCAGGCCCCATCACCCTCTTTACAAAGAGGTATGAGTGAAGTGTGTTGTAGCAATAACAGTTACATTATTGATTAGAATTTAAGTGTTGCAGTTTGAAACGAGGGATTTAAGAAAGCTGCCTTCTTACCTCAATGAATCAAGTCAGATTGTTGAATTTCTTGCAGCATAGCAGCCTTTCATGCTTTAATGCTCCAGGCATTGGCAAGTCCAGGGAAGTGTTTCTTCTGGCAAAGCAGCTGTTCATTGCCTGAGCCCCAAGCAGAAGAGAGATCTCCTTCTTCCAGAGAAGATCAGAGAACCTAGATGACCACACAGGAATTCCAACACGTTTGTGTTTGATACCCACAGTCAGGATCCTTTCCCCATTGGGAAAGACCATCTGCCTCTCAGTAGTGGCAGAGATTCACATTGTCGGTACACTCGCCCACCCCATTGCAGCACTGCAGTCAATGCAATGCATGGACATCACTGGCTGCACAGCTGCACGGAGCATACACATTCATTAGTCAGAGCTAAGAGTTGTGTGGACGAAAGCAATGAACATGCTACATTCCAGCTTTCTATCAAGAGGAATATCAAATCTATTACCTACATAAGTAGAAAAAAACTCCACTCTTTTTCAGATAACTCACTCAGGGAGTTGTTTCCATTTGTGGCAGGGCATTGGGCAGAGATTTCTATTTATAAAAATAAAAACATACTTTTAAAAGCACCCGGCCAGAACAGCAAGTAGCAGCCAGTTATTATAGAAAGGCCATTTTGTTCCTTTCAAACGCTCAGGCTTATAACATTTCAGAAGACACATCGTCGCATTTTCCCCTCAT
Source organism: Leucoraja erinaceus (assembly GCF_028641065.1). NCBI lineage: Eukaryota > Metazoa > Chordata > Chondrichthyes > Rajiformes > Rajidae > Leucoraja > Leucoraja erinaceus. The sequence continues at coordinate 60,299,890 of NC_073386.1, read as the reverse complement.
CGCACTGCCAGGAAGTACAGTCTGAACAGGGATATAAAGGATGCTTTCAGAGGGAAATCAAACAAGGAAAGCAAGCTGGACTCTGTGCAGAGGCATGTGTCAACAGCTGCAGAGCCCAGTAAGTCCGACATTTCTGCTCAGCTATTTTCCTAAGAACTGCTCCTTCAGACCAGAAAAATACGGCATTTATTTAAATATTTCGCTGTATTGTTTCCCGTGAGGCCTTTAAATTAGATTTGAGCAATTGCCAGTTTGAAATGTTTTCTGTAAAATGGTTAAACTTCTCTGCCATCTACAGCAGAGACCAGGAAGGGTTTAGAAGGCACTTTCCAAATGTTATTCTTTTTACTGTTGTGACAAAAAGACTTGCTGAACGGTATGTTCCCATTGGCTATAGCAAAGCAAGTGGTTATAGCAAAACAATCACCATACTCCAATCCTGAAAGACAACCTCATTACATCCATCATATCACACTGCCATAAGACATATGAGCAGAATTAGGCCAATCGGCCCATCGAGTCTACTCCAACATTGGGTCGTGGCTGTTGTTTCTCTCCCTCTCAACTCAATTACTCTGTTTTCTCCCTGTAAACTTTGATGCCCTTACTAATCAATAACCTGTCAATTTCCTCATTAAAAGTATTCAATGACTTGGCCTCCATAGCCGCCTGACCTGCTGAGTTACTCCAGCACTCAGTGAAACGTCACCTATCCATGTTCTCCACAGATGCTGCCTGACCCACTGAGTTACTCCATCACTCTGTGAAACGTCACCTATCCATGTTCTCCACAGATGCTGCCTGACCCGCTGAGTTACTCCAGCACTCTGTGTCTTTTTGATGATGTAAGGAACATGCTAGATCTTGTCTAAGGAGAGAGTGGACTCACTGGGGAACTGGGATGAGGATTGTGTGTCTATCAGGGAATCGAGGGTCGGGGGGGGGGTGGGATTTGGGAAAGTAAACTTGAGACAAGTTAGATCAGCCAGTGTCTAATGGGATGGCAGGACAGGCTGGCGAGGGTGACGTGTGGAGAGACTAACGCAAGTAAGCATTCTATTGTTCTGTTTTGGACCAATGACAATAAAACACTCTTGATTCATCTATTTTTTCCCCAGCCATAACGTCCCAATGGTATTATCATTGTATTCTCCAACTTCAGGTAGCTTCTTGCGTGTCTTTTTCTGAAACTAATAGGATGCATTCATCAATAAAGACCATACCTACAACCCCCATACCTGGCAAACTAAACATCATGCAAAACATAGAACATTGTAAAGTGCAGACATTTGAATAAAGAACATAAATAGTGAAAGTTGAATGCAATACAAGTTGCGTATTCCCAACAAGATATTTTTAGTTCAAATATTTTATTGCTTGCCTTCAGGGAGTTTATAAGTTGCACAAAGCATTACCCATGCCAAGTAGACATACTGCAGTAATAAAGCCTACAAACTTAAAGTTGATCAACTTGTTTCACACATTAACGTGTTTGGGTTCTTGGATAACAATTATTTCATGCTGTTGTCATTCGTATGATGGATTCTGTCACTGGAGTGATGCTGCCCACACCACCAATGCTGCAGAGATAGCATGTGTGTTGTGCATGCGTGTGCTGACGTGCATATCAGCCAGCCTTGTACTGAAGAGTGTAAGCATGACCAGAACTCTGCTTGTTTTCAGGAGTCCTTGTACTTGATTTCTAAAATTAGAATATTTTCTTCTTTGGGAAATAAAAGCCTGTTTTCAGTACAAGAGCACAAGCAATACCACAACTATTTGCAGTGGGCATGTTAGCAGCTATAAATGGGAAGTTAACATTCTGCAAACCATAGTCCCTTCCCTCCCCCTCTCTCTCTCACTTTTCACACCCAATGTAACGTTCAGAAGTTCTGCTTTTATTGGTACGGCTCAACTCCATTTTACTCTGACTTATGTTCCCACAACTTACCTGGAGTCACTTGGAAACAGGCATGGCAACTCTTTCAGGACTTAGGCTGCTGCTCTTTTAAGACACAACAGGCCTGGCCTGTGCTCCTGACACAAGTTATTGCTCTGCGTTCCCGCCTCTATCTTTTCAACAGCTCCTGACCTCAGTCGCTGCCTTTAATAACCACATCCTTTTTAGTCCTCCATTTCACCATGTTTCTTGCCAAAAAACACTGTTCCTCCAACCAGTCATATGAGCCAGCTCACTGGTGATGGCAGGCTTGGCCTTTAACACCCTGCTAGCTGGCCCCCTGCCAGCCCTCACAGGTAACGCTAACTTTTTATAGTTTAAATTCATGATGGTCCAACCTGACTTTTACAAACAGCCTCAAGGTTTTGCGACAAGCTTTCTAAAGCCTGCCTGTTTAGTTTAGTTTAAAGATACAGCGCGGAAACAGACCTTTCGGCCCACCGAGTCCGCACCAGCCAACGATCCCCACACACTAACACTATCCTACACACACATTTATACCAAGCCAATTAACTGACAAACCTGTATGTCTTTGGAGTGTGGGAAGATCTCGGAGAAAACCCACGTAGGTCACGGATTGAACATACAAACTCTCCACAGACAGCACCCATAGTCAGGATCGAACCGGGTATCTCGCACTGTAAGCGCTGTAAGGCAGTAATTATACCACTGAGTCCCTGTGCTGCCGTGCAGTTTTAGCTGATTCATAAAAATATGCCATGCTGTTGCCAAACCATGCAAAGTCACAAAACATTAAATGAGGGGATATAGTCATACATCCTGGAAACAGGCCTTTCAGCCCAACTTACCCCACACAGATCAACATATCGTAATCATAATCATACTTTATAAGCATTCTCACTGTGATGGAAGGCGAAAAAAAGTTCAATCTCTCCCCTTCAGTCGGGGGCCTCGAGCCTTCCGTTTACAGGGCGTTCTTGGCTCCCATAGCCGATGGTTAGGCCCTCCGCGTCGGGGTGATCAAGCTCCCACATCGGGGGGGGGAATCTCAGCTCCCCCGCGCAGGGCAACCTGATCCCAGGTCGAGGCTGGTCAAAACCTTCTGTGTCGTTTGGGGCTCCCGACATCAGTCTCTACCCGAGACCGCGAGCTCCGCGATGGTGAAATCCGCAGGCCGCAGTTGGAGCGTGGATCCCAGGGAAGGGACCGGCTCCGATGGTAAGTCCACGTCCCCGCGATGGGGTCAAAGTCAGTCCCGAGCAAGGCGTCCAGCTCCACGATGTTAGGCCGCAGAGCAACCGGATACTTAGACCATTGTTTCTTAGACCACTGGGATCTGTTTTGCAGTAAGGGGGAACTGTACAAAAGGGACGGATTGTACCTTAACAGGTGGGGGCCCAGAATTCTGGCAGGCAGGTTTGCCACTGCTATATGGGTGGTTTTAAACTGAATAAGAGGTGTGGGGTGTCAAATGGGATAGTCGAGGACGGAGTTAAAGGGAAAGAGAGTAAAAGGATAGTTAATGACATCAGAATTAATGGGAAAGGAAGCTCACAAAGGGATAGGAGAGTATGGCCAAGTGTAATAGGGATCGATGTGAAAGGTGAGATGTGTAAGGAATTAAAAGTATTGTATATGAATGTGCGAAGTATAAGAAGTAAAGTAGATGAGCTTGAGGCTCAGTTAGAGGTTGGTAGATATGACATGGTGGGGATTACTGAGACGTGGCTGCAGGAGGATCAGGCCTGGGAACTTAATATTCAGGGTTATACATCCTATAGAAAGGACAGGCAGGTGGGCAGAGGAAGGGGGGGGGTAGCTCTGCTGGTGAGGGATGGAGTTCAGTCCCTTGCGAGGGAAGACATAGGGATTGATGAGGTAGAGTCACTGTGGATTAAGTTGAGGAATTGTAAAGGCAAGAAGTTACTAATTGGTGTTATCTACAGACCCCCAAATAGTAGCCCGGATGTAGGGTGTAAGTTGCAGCAGGAGTTAAAACTGGCATGTAACAAAGGTAATGCCACTGTGGTGATGGGGGATTTCAATATGCAGGTAGACTGGGAAAATCAGGTTGGTTCAGGACCCCAAGAAAGAGAGTTTGTCGAATGCCTCCGAGATGGATTCTTAGAGCAGATTGTAATGGAGCCGACCAGAGAAAAGGCAATTCTGGATTTAGTGTTGTCCAATGAACCAGATATGATAAGAGAACTCGAGGTAAACGAACCGCTTGGAGGTAGTGATCATAATATGATTAGTTTTAATCTGCAATTTGAGAAGGAGAAGGTTAAATCGGAAATGTCAGTGATGCAGTTGAACAAAGGGGACTATGAAGGCATGAGAGAGGTGCTGGCCAAGGTAGACTGGAAAGGGATCCTAGCAGGAATGACGGTGGAACAGCAATGGCAGGAATATCTGGGCATAATCCGGAAGACGCAGGATCATTTCAATCCAAAAAGGAAGAAAGATTCCAAGGGGAGTAGGAGGCAACCGTGACTGACAAGAGAAGTTAGGGATAGAATAAAACAAAAAGAAAAGATGTATAACACAGCAAAGAGTAGACGGAAGCCAGAAGATTGGGAAACTTTCATAGGGCAACAGAAGGAAACAAAACGGGCAATACGGGCTGAAAAGATGAAGTACGAGGGGAAGCTGGCCAGGAATATAAAGAAGGACAGTAAAAGCTTCTTTAGATATGTTAAGGGAAAAAGAGTAGCAAAGTCAAATGTGGGTCCCTTGAAGGCAGACACGGGTGAAATTATTAATGGTAACAAGACAATGGCAGAAGAGTTGAACAGGTACTTCGGATCTGTCTTCACTAAGGGAGACACAAACAATCTCCCAGATGTACTGGAGGACAGAGGATCTAATGGGGTAGAGGAACTGAAATAAATTTTCATTAGGCGAGAAATAATATTGGGTAGGCTAATGGGACTGAAGGATGATAAATCCCCTGGGCCTGATGGTCTGCATCCCAGGGTCCTCAGGGAGATGGCTCTAGAAATAGTGGATGCATTGGTGATTATTTTCCAATGTTCAATCGATTCAGGATCAGTTCCTGTGGATTGGAGGATAGCTAATGTTATCCCACTTTTTAAGAAAGGAGTGAGAGAGAAAACGGGGAATTACAGACCAGTTAGCCTGACCGGTGGTGGATCAATGATTTGGAAGAGTGAATTAGGAGCAACACTGGCAAATTTGCGGATGGCACAAAGCTGGGTGACAGTGTAAACTGTGAAGAGGATGTTAGGAGGTTGCAGGGTGACCTGGACAGGTTTAGTGAGTGGGCAGATGCATGGCAGATGCAGTATAATATAGATAAATGTGAGGTTATCCACGTTGGCGGCAAAAACAAGGGGGCAGATTATTATCTCAATGGGGTTAGGTTAGACAAGGGGGAGGTGCAGCGAGCCACAGTCACTGAAAGTTGGCGTGCAGGTACAGGAGGCTGTGAAGAAAGCTAATGGAATGTTGGCCTTCATAATAAGAGGATTTCAGTATAGGAGTAAAGAGGTTCTTCTGCAATTGTACAGGGCTCTGGTGAGACCACATCTGGAGTGTTGTGTCCAGTTTTGGTCTCCTAATTTGAGGAAGGACATCCACGTGTATAGATGTATAGGTTTATAGGTTAATTGGCTTGTTATAACTGTAAATTGTCCCATGTGTGTAGGATAGTGACAATGGGCAGGGATCGCTGGTTGGCACGGCCCCGGTCGGCCGATGGGTCTGTTTCCGCGATGTATCTCTAAATTAATCTTTAAAAAATCAAACAAATCAAAACAAAGAAGTGGGTCACAGACTTCAGGAAGCAAGATGGGGTTCATGTCCCAGACTGCTGCAGTGGAGGGGATCGAGAACTACAAGTGAATATCACCAATAGTCCGCCCTGGTCCAACTACAGTATATCAACGTATTGGCCAAAAAAGAATATCAACGCCTCCTCTTCCTCAGTAGACTCAGGAAATTTGGCATGTTTCCAATCGCTCTTATTAAATGAGGCGGGACCTCATTGAAACTTACCAAATAGTGAAAAGCCTGGATAGAGTGGCTGGAGAGGATGTTTCCACTAGTGGGAGAGTCTAGAGGTTTCTCTAGAGGTCATAGCCTCATAATAAAAGGATGTACCTTTAGAAAGGAAAAGAGGAGGAATCTCTTTAGTCAGATTCAGATTCAGATTCAATTTAATTGTCATTGTCAGTGTACAGATGGTTTCTCAGATGGTGGTGACTCTGTGGAATCCATTGCCCCAGTCCGCTGAGGAGGCCAGGACTATGGATATTTTTAAGGCAGGGAATTGTTTTGATTAGTACGTGTGTCAGGGGTTATGGGGAGAAGGCAGGAGAATTGGGTTGCGAGGGAGAGATAGATCAGCCATGATTGAATAGCGAATAGCAACTTCTATGGGCTGAATGGCCTAATTCTGCTCCTTTAACTCAGGGGTCTCCAAACTATGGCCCGCGGGCCACATCCAACCCACCATGAGATGTTATCTAGCCCGCAGCAAGCTATGAGCTCCATGCTCCCCCGGGTACTAAAGTCCGGCGACTCAGATAATTTGTAGCGCAACAGATTTGTTTTCTACGGAACGGATCTTTGGAAGAATGTCTCCCTCGCTGCCAGTTTACAACCAGCTCCCACCTTCCTCTGCTCGAGCCCCGACTCTTACCTTTGCTTTCTCACTGTCTCTATATTTGATTCAGAGAAAACGCGAGTGACCTAAATCCATTCCAAGCCCGCGGGCGCTATCAGCTACCTTGTCTATCCACTATGGTACACAAAATTGCTGGAGAAACTCAGCGGGTGCAGCAGCATCTATGGAGCGAAGGAAATAGGCGACGTTTCGGGCCGAAACCCTTCTTCAGACTGATGGGGGGGTGAAGAAGGAAGGAAAAGGGGAGGAGGAGGAGCCCAAGGGCGGGCGGATAGGAGGGTGGGAGGAGACAGCTAGAGGGTTAAGGAAGGGGAGGAGACAGCAAGGGCTAGCAAAATTAAGTTGTCTATCCACTAGCCCTGTTTGCGCATTGGAACGGGAATATTTCCTACAACTTCGAGTCCGTACAGCAAAACTGACATTTTTTTCCTTCTGCAGTTGTACAGGGCCCTAGTGAGACCACACCTGGAGTATTGTGTGCAGTTTTGCAAATTTGAGGAAAGACATTCTTGCCATTGAGGGAGTGCAGCATAGGTTCACCAGTTTAATTACTGGGATGGCGGGATTGTCATATGTTGATTGAATGGAGCTACTGGGCTTCTATACTCCAGAATTTTGAAGGATGAGAGGGTATCTTATTGAAACATATAAGATTATTAAGGGTTTGGACACTAGAGGCAGGAAACATGTTCCTGATGTTGGGAGAGTCCAGAACCAAGGGTCACAATTTAAGAATAAAATGTAAGCCATTTAGAACAGAGATGAGGAAACACTTTTTCACACAGAGGGTTGTGAATCTGTGGAATTCTCTGCCTCATAGGGCATTGCAGGCCAATTCTCTGGATACTTTCAAGAGAGAGTTAGATAGAGCTCTTAAAGATAGTGGAGTCAAGGGATATGGGGAGAAGACAGGAACGGGATACTGATTGTGGATGATCAGCCATGATCACAGTGAATGGCGGTGCTGGCTCAAAGGGCCGAATGGCCTACTCCTGCATTAATTGTCTATTGTCTTTATTTTTCCTACAGCTCGCAAAAATGTGCCAAATATATAATGTGCCCTCATGTTGAAAAGTTTGGAGGCCCCTGCTTTAACCTATGAACATGAACTCATTTCTACAGATGCACTGCAGGAAGCATTCTGACGGGACACATCCCAACAAGTCAAGTCAAGTCAAGTCATGTTTATTTGTCACATACACATACGAGATGTGCAGTGAAATGAAAGTGGCAATGCTCGCGGACTTTTGTGCAAAAAGACAAACAACCAAACAACCAAACAAACTATAAACACAATCACAACACACACAACACGGTCCATCACACAGACCAGTCTCCCCATGCACCGCCCATCAACTCCATTATACTTCCCACAGACGCAGGAAAGCATCGAACATAATCAAGGACCACTTACACCCCGGCCATTCCCTCTTCTCTCCTCTCCCGTCAGGCAGCAGATACAAATGCTTGATAGCACGCAATTTCAGATAGAAAGATAGCTTTTTTCCCCACTGCTGCCAGACCCTTGAATGAATCATTCTTATACTAACGGGCCTGTCCCACTTAGGCGACTATTTATGCGACTACAGTAGACGATGCGGTTGCCACATGGTCGCCGGTGGCCACCGATGGTCGTGAATAGTCTCCTCAGTCGCCCAAATAGTCGTAGCGGCTTTCTGGTCGCCGAAAAATGTTCAAAATGTTGAAAAATATTCGGCGACAGTGGCGACCTTGGGTTTGACGCCAAATGCTCGTAGCTTAACGTAGGTGCTGTCGTAGGTTGTCGCCAGGATAATGCAGGCAGTCGCCAGGATATCGTAGGGTGTCGCCAGGATAATGCAGGCAGACGCCAGGATATCGTAGGTTGTCGCCAGGATAATGCAGGCAGACGCCAGGATATCGTAGGGTGTCACCACGATGTGGTTGCTTGTTGACAGGATGTTATAGGTTGTTGCCACGTGACATAGGTTGGCGCCGGTGCTGACTTCGGTGAATTTCAATGTCATATTCGGCGGCAGTCGCTTAAAAAATCGCCTAAGTGGGACAGGGCCATTAGTCCAGTCGCCGGTTTTTCAGTGACCTGCTACGACTATGACGTTCGTGGCAGTCGCCGAAAAAATTGCCTAAGTGGGACAGGCCCATCAGGAGGTCTCCCTGACATTCCAATCTATCTCGTACCAGCGCTTGTAGTTTTTTTAATCTGCACTTTCTCTGCAGTTGTGTTACTGTATTTTGTTTAATTTATCGTCTGTAGGGTATGATTATTGTTGACTTCAGGCAGACCAGAGGAGGCAGTCATACCCCCATCCATATAAACGGGACTGAGGTGGAGCGCGTCTCCAGCTATAAATTCCTCGGAGTACATATAACCATATAACCATATAACAATTACAGCACGGAAACAGGCCATCTCGACCCTTCTAGTCCGTGCCGATCACATAATCTCCCCTAGTCCCATATACCTGCGCTCTCGGAGGATTTGTCCTGGTCCCTCAACACCTCCAAGCTGATCAAAAAGGCACAGCAGCGCCTTTACTTCCTGAGGAGGCTCAAGAAAGCCCACCTGTCCCCCCGGATCCTGACCAACTTTTACCGCTGTACCATAGAGAGTATCCTGACCACCTGCTTCACGGTATGGTACAGCAGCTGCACTGCTGCGGACAGGAAGGCACTACAACGGGTGGTGAAAACGCGCAGCACATCATCGGTGCCCCGCTCCCTGCCATGGATGCCCTCCACCGAAAACGGTGTCTGAGACGGGCTGGGAAGATCATCAAAGACCCCTCACACCCCAACCATGGACTGTTTGCCCTCCTCCCATCAGGGAGGCGGTACAGGAGCCTCAGGTCACGTACTAGTAGGATGAGGAACAGCTTCTACAACAATACAATCACATTGCTGAACTTGGAGTCCTGCCGATAGATTTTCTCTGGTCCCTCCATCCCCATTGTTTAATTATTCTGTATCTTCCCTCTTTCTATTTTTTTTTTTTCTTTATGTACAACTACTACGGACTGACGCAAAACTGCATTTCGTTGTACTGATACTTGTATTTGTGCGATGACATTAAAGTTGAATTGAATTGAATGATTTGACTGAATAGTGCACAAAACAAAGTTCCTCGCTTTCTCTTCTTAAATTAAAAAAGGTGTTAAGTTTTAGTCAATGGGAAATGATATTGCCCCATCGAGGAGTGGCCGGAATGCAGGGATACATTTTTTCTTGTGGTTAATAGGTTCTTGTGGTTTATTATCAGACTATCACGTATGAAGATAGACAGAGATATCCAAGGACATCGTGAGAAACTAGAGAGGAAATTGCGGGCGCCCTGGTTGAAATTTATGAGTCGTCCTTAAATACAGGAGAGGTGCCACAGGATTGGAGGGTGGCCAACGTTGCGCCTCTTTTCAAGAAGGGCAACAGGGAAAATTCTGGGAACGATAGGCCGGTGAGCTGAGCATCTGTAGTTGGTCAGTTATGGAGACTATTCTGAGGGATAGGATATACAGGCATTTGGACGGGCAAGGGCTGATTAGGAATAGTCAGCATGGTTTTGTACATGGGAGGTCGTGTCTCACAAATCTGATTGAGTTTTTGTTGACATGACCAAAAAGGTTTGATGAAGGCAGAGCTGTAGATGTTGTATATATGGACCGCTAAAGCATTCAACAAGGTGCCGCATGGTAGGCTGCTCTGGAAGGTTAGATCTCATGGGATCCAAGGATAGATAGCTGAATGGGTACAAAATTGGCTCCATGGAAGGAAGCAGAGGGTGATGGTGGAAGGTTGCTTCTCAGAATGGAAGCCTGGAACTAGTGGTGTGTCTCAGGGTTTAGTGTTGGGCCCGTTACTGTTCGCCATCTATATCAATCATTTAGATGAGATCATACAGGGCAAGATTAGCAAGTTTGCTGATGATACAAAAGTTAGTGGTTTTGCAGATAGTGAAGATGGTTGTGAAAGATTGCAGCAGGATCTGGATCGATTTGTCATGTGCGTTGAGGAATGGTTGATGGAATTTAATACAAAGAAATGCGAGGTGTTGCTTTTTGGGAAGTCTAACAAAGGCAGGACCTACACAATGAATGGTAGGCCTCTGGGTAGTGTTGTAGAGCAGAGGGATCTAGGAGCGCAGGTGTATAGTTCCTTGAAGGTGTCGTCAGGCTTCTTGCACAAGGATGTGGAGAAAGTTGAGAGCAAATGTTAAAGGTATTTGCTCGGTTTATTAATATATGGGAATAAAGAAGTTAAATGACAAATGTAAAATGTGTGTAATTTATGTTTGCATTTGAAATTAATCAGTTTTTGAAATTACAGGTGAAATTAATATTTGTACCCAATGTCAAAAACTGTTTCTACATTTAGTAGGCCACAGAGTGCTGGAGTAACTCAGTGGGTGAGGCAGCATCTGTGGAGAACATGGATAGGTGACGTTTCACAGAGTGCTGGAGTAACTCAGCGGGTGAGGCAGCATCTGTGGAGAACATGGATAGGTGGCGTTTCGGGTCAGGACCCTTCTTTAGGTTTCTATATGTTCTGTGCAATGTTACAGACACATGCTGAGGCCTCGATTTTGTTCCGATGTTTTCTACAATCATGAGCTATGTTGTTTTTAAACCTTGTAGTGAAATGTTTTTTATTTCAATGACATTACTGTGTATTCATTATCATAAGTACATAAGTAATATGAGCAGAATTAGGCCATCTGGCCCATCATGTCTACCAGGCCATTCAATCATGGCTGATCTATCTCTCCCTCCTAACCCTAATCTCCTGTCTTCTCCCAATAACCCCTGGCACTTGTACTAATCAAGAATTTATCTATCTCTGCCTTAAATATATCCATTGACTTGGCCTCCACAGCCTAAATGGATGTCCAAATGGCTGCTTACTGATGTTTCACGACTTTGCCTACTGGTATTTGTGTGCTTTAGATGTAATGTGCTTAAAGTCCCCCAGCAAAAGGGAGTTCACCTGGTTTAACTTTGTTATTGTCATATGTATCAAGGCAGTGAAGAGCTTGATCAGATATGCCCTACACAGATACAATCAGTTCAAGCTCGGGTGAAATAGGCAGAACAATGGGGAAGATACAAAGTGCAGAAAATAGTTCTCAGCATTGCTATGCATCAGTTCCAGACATAAAGTGTTCCTGGGGACTAATATGAATGGTTTAGTTATACTAGATTACACTCAAGAGACACATGCCAAGATACCCAGTGTCATCATGGGAAGGCCATGTGTCACCCTCTTATTCAGGAGGATCATGGATGGTTTAGCAGTAATGTAGAAATAAGGAACTGCAGACGCAGCTTTATACCAAAGACAGACACAAATTGCCGGAGTAACTCAGTGGGTCAGACTGCCTGTCATTTGGTCAGGGACAAGTCTGAAGAGGAATCTCGACCTGAAACGTCACCCATCCTTTTTCTCCGGAGATGCTGCCTGACCCGCTGAGTAACTCCAGCAGTTTGTGTCTATAGTTTAGCAGACAGGGTTGCTTTCCCTCGCCACAGTGGCTCTCTATAATGCACACCAACCTATCCAAGAGGAGGCCTTAGACAATAATTTGTTGAGTGAATGACAGAAAAATATTGTGCCCTGACATCACCCAACATTTGACAAGTAAGAGTGGCTAATATTGCTCAGCCTTTCACCAGAGCAAAGGTAGCTGAGATCATATACTCATTTTCCATTTGTAATGTTCCCTTAAGTACGTTGAGCTGTGCTCCTCAAAAGAGGATGTGCCTCATCTACAAGGAAGCAAATGTAACCTATGTTCATGTTGAGTACACTGTGTGCGGAGTTGCATGTTCTCCCTCTGACTCCATGTGTTTACTCCGGGTTTGGTTTCTTCCCACATCCCAAAGGTGTGCAGGTTTGTAGGTTAATTGGCCTCTAAATTGCGTGTGTAGGGTGGATGAGAAAATGGAATAACATAGATCTAGAGAGAATGGGTCATTGTTGATCAGAACCGACTCACTAAGGTGAAAGAGCTGTTTCCATGCTGTATCTCGAACTGAACTATGACAAAATAGAATGAACGAGGGCACCAGTGGGCATCAGGAGTCATCCCTCTTACAAAGAGATACTGATTGTCACTGGTTTGTACCAAATTCTCCCAGTGGGCATCTCCACGGAGAAACCTGAATCCATCATGATCAAGGTTGATTTTGGAAACTAAACTTGCAGCTGCATTCCACACTCCTCTAATGTTGAGGAATCTCAAAGCAACTTACAGCAAGATCTACATAATAGTTGGGCTTAAGGCAAATGTCTTTCATGCCTCATGTATAAAAAGTAGCGAATGGCCAAAATCCCAACAAATTCCCACTGGCCGTTTAATTTCCCTTCTTTACAAAGTCTCCCACTATCCACATGTTAAGACCATTGGCATCCAGAACCATGGCACAGGTATCCATAGTAACAGCAGAGCGGTTATAATGCCTGCCTCAACTAGCTTATTATTGTCACATAAACTGAGCTACAGTGAAAAGCTTTTTGTTGCATGTTAAGAGGTCAGCAGAAAGACTATACGTGACAACAATCGAGCTATCCACATCATACAGTTACAGGGTAATATAAAGTTTGTGCAAGATAAAGTCCAGTGACGTTCAGTTAAAGATAGTCCGAGGGTCTCCAATGTGGTAGATGGTAGTTCTTGACCACACTCTAGCTGATGAGAGGACAGTTTGAATGACAGTTCTGATAACAGCTGGAGGAAGCTGTTCCTGAATCTGGAGGTGTGCATTTTCAAGCTTCTGTACCTCTTGCCTGATGGGAGTGGGAGAAGAGGGAGTGACCAGGGTGAGACTTGTCCATGATTATGCTGGTGCCCGTGCCAAGGCAGTGTGAGGTGTAGATTGAACTATCTCCTATGGCAGCATGTTCCATATACCCACCACCCTCTGGGAGAGTGTTTGATCCTTGCGTGAATCCTATCAGACCATACAGAATGCACAATGTTACAGCAAAAGAGAAAGTGCAAGGGAAAGAGAGTGCAACGGCTGCAATGAGGTAGGCTGGGAGATTGGTAATACAACAGAAATCATACATTTTGATGAGTGACTAATGTCCCAACCATCTGAAGATTCTCTGCTGCAACTCTGGGTGGGTGAGGAAGGGTGTGCTGGCGCTGGAGAGGGTCCAGATGAGGTTTACAAGAACGATCCCAGGAATGAGTGGTTTAACATATGATGACCATTTGACGGCACTTGCTGGAGTTTCGGAAGATGAGGGGGGAACCTCATTGAAACTTACCAAATAGTGAACGGCCTGGACAGTGTGGATGTAGAGAGGATGTTTCAACCAGTGGGGAAGTCTATGACCAGCCAGCATTGCCTCAAAATTAATCTACAAAATTAAATGACGTTCCTTTCAGAAGGAGATGAGGAGGAATTACTTTGTCAAAGAGTGGTGAATCTGTGGAATTCTTTGCCACAGAAGGTCGTGGAGGCCGTCTAAAGGTATTTTTAAGGCAGGAATAGAGAGATTCTTGATTAGTAAGAGTGTCATGGGTTATGGGGAGAAAGCAGGAGAATGGGGTTCGGAGGGAGAGATAGATCAGCCATGATTGAATGGCGGAGTAGACTTGATAGGTCAAATAGGCTGATTCTGCTCCTATCACTTATGAAGATAGAATGAGCGGACTTGTTCGGAGTGTGCGGACACACAACGTATCTGAAGCTGCTCAATGCCACCTAGAAGCTACAAGGCCAGTGTGATTGCTCTACTAAGCTGCAAAACTCCGCACCCGCTCACTCCAGTTCCACAGAGGACTTGCTGCAGCTATAACAGAAAGTCAGCAAAGTTATCGTGAAAACATCTCCCTCTGCTAAGCCCTCTCCAACCACAACATACTGGATGCAGAAACAAAGAAATTCAGATGCTGATTTACCATGAAAAGCCACAAAGTGCTGGAGTAACTCAGCGGGTCAAGCAGCATCTCTGGAGAACATGGATAGGTGGTAGGTTACACAGAAAAGCTGGAGAAACTCAGCGGGTGCAGCAGCATCTATGGAGCGAAGGTGATAGGCAACGTTTCGGGCCGAAACCCTATGTTCAAGACACCTCAGACACTCTCCGTCGTCTCCGCGCATTCAATTCTCCAGGCCCTCACCCCCTCATCTTCACCATGGACAAAACACTATGGATAGGTGGTATTTTGGGTCGGATTACGAGTCTGAAGAATGGTCACCTATCATTTTCCTCAGACACTGCTGCCTGAACCGTTGAGTTACTCCAGCACATTGTCTTTTCATGCCATACTAGAGTAACTTATTAAAGATCATTGTCATCTCCAGCTCCCCTCCAAGGTATTACCATCCTAACTTTGATATAAACCTATCCATTTAGCATTGCTGGTCTAAACTGCCCCAGCCCACATCAACAATGCTAAGGTGGAGATGACTGAGAGTTTTATGTTCCCAAGAGTAAATATCAGCAACAGTCAGTAGGAAGGAACTGCAGATGCTGGTTTAAACCAAATATAGATACAAAAAATTAGACTGAAGAGGGACCTCTACCCGAAATTTCACCGATTCCTTTTCTCCAGAGATGATGTCTGACCCTCTGAGTTACTCCAACTTTTTATGTCTATCTACAGCAACAATTAGTCCTGGTCCAACCACACTGACGCAAGTGCCTAGAAAGCTCACCAATGCTTGGAATTACTCAGAAAACCAAGAAAACTCGGTATGCCTCCAATGACGTACTCATTTCTACAGGTGCAGCATGTTCAGCTTCCTATTAGGTGCGTCACAGCTTGGTTTGACAACAGCGCTGGCCAGGACCACACAAACCTGCAAAGTTCTGGACGTAGCCCAGTGCATCACACAGACCAGATTCCCCACCATTGACTCCATCTACACTTCACCCTGTCTCTGGAAAGCAGCCAACACAATCAAAGTCCAGTCACACCCCAATCATTCCTTCTCCTTCCCTCTACTGTCAGCTTGAATGCACGCCCCACCAAATTCAAGAACAGCTTGTTCCTTTCCATTATGAACACTATCGAACAAAGCCACTATGTATTTGCGATCTCCCAGCCTACCGCACAGCAGCCGATGCACTCTCGTTCACCTGCACTTTCTTCTTCTTCTTGCGTATGGCGTGCACAGCCTAAAGTTGTAGGACAACTTGTTCTATTTGATCTTATTTGATTATGTACACCAGGTTGATTGCATTTATCGAAATAGGGCGGACCACGTGAAGGTAGCAATCTCCCACCCAACCTGCACTTTCTCTGTCACTGTAACAATATATATTCTGTACCATTTGATGCAAGGATCAAGCCCTTCACACAGAGGGTGGTGGATGATTGGAATTAACTGCCAAAGATGGTAGTAGAGGCAGGTACTATAACAACATTTAAAAGTCATTTGTACAGAGATAGGGAAGGTTTAGGGGGATATGGGGCAAACACAGGCAAGTGGGACTAGTGTAGATGGGGCAGCTTGGTTGGCATGGACAGGTTCGGCTGAAGGGCCTGCTTCCGTGCTGTACGATTCCTAATCACAGGCATGTAATGGTGAAAAGAGGTGGTTCGGCTGGGAATGGACAATGAATGCAGTCTAGATGCGCCCCTAGATGTGTCCAGATGCAGCTCCTCAAGGACCGAGTTAGGGAACTAGAGCAGCAGCTGGATGACCTGCGGTCCATCCGGGACAAAGAAAGCTTCCTGCACAGGACCTACAGTCAGGTCGTCACTCCAAGAGTGCAGGAGGTGCGACGGGTAGAGACGGAGAGAAAGGGGATGAAGCGAGTGCAGGAGACCTCGGTGGAAGTTCCTCTTGCAAACAGATTTGCCCCCTTGGGAGCTGTCGGAGCGGATGACACTTCCAGTCCGAGCGGCGGACAGGTCTGCGTCTTGAATCCTAGCACTGAGGCTCGACCGGCGAGACCCACGTCAGGCAGAGCCACAGTGGTGGGTGACTCCATTGCCCGAGGAGCAGACAGGAGATTCTGTGGCGATAGGCGAGGCTCGAGGATGATGTTTTGCCTCCCTGGTGCCGGGGTCCAATAAGTCACAGACCGACTTCAAAACATCCTCAAGAGAGAAGGTGAGCAGCCGGAAGTAGTTGTGCATGTAGGCACAAATAACGTGGGTAAGAAGAGGAGGGAGATTCTGCAACTTGAGTATAGAGAACTAGGTAGGAGGGTGAAAAGCAGGACTTCTAGGGTGGTTATCCCCGGGTTGCTTCCAGTACCTCGTGCTAGTGAGGGTAGGAACAGGGATCTGAATGTGGGGCTGAAGAGTTGGTGCAGTGGGCAGGGATTTAGATTTCCAGATTACTGGAATCTCTTCTGGGGCAGGGGTGACCTGTACAAGAGGGACGGGTTGCACCTTAATTGGAGGGGGACTGACATCCTGGCAGGCAGGTTTGCTAGTGCTACATGGGAGGGTTTAAATTAAACAGTGGGGGGGAGCGCAACAACATGGCAGCGTATGCATGCAGTTAACATGAAAGAGAGTGGAGGAAAGGTCACTTTTAAACTAACAGGGCAGGGGGATGGGAACCAATGCAAGGATACAGGGCCATGAAAGGAGGACAGAAGCAAAAGGTAGAAGGGAGAAAAGAGTAACAAACCTGAAAGCTTTGTGCCTTAATGCGAGGAGCATTCGTAATAAGGCTGATGAATTGAATGTGCAGTTAGTAGTTAAGGAATATGATATAGTTAAAATTACAGAGACATGGCTCCAGGGTGACCACCGCTGGGAGCTAAACATGCAGGGATATTCAATATTCAGGAAGGATAGATAGAAAGGATGAGGAGGTGGGGTGGCATTGCTGGTTAAAGAGGAGATTACAAGGAGAGACATTAGCTTAGATGCTGTAGAATTGGTATGAGAGTGGAACAGTGAAATAGCCAAGGGCAGCAAACGCTTGTTGGAGTTATATACAGACCACCAAACAGCAGTAGAGAGTTTGGGGATAGCATCAAGCAGGAAATTAGGGATGCATGTAACAAAGGTACAGCAGTTACATGGGTGGCTTTAATCTACATATAGATTGGGCCAACCAAATTGGTAGCAGCACTGAGAAGGAGGATTTCCTGGAATCTATAGGTGTGGTTTTTCAAAACGGTATGTAGAGAAAGCAACTAGAGGTCAGGCCGTCCTAGACTGGGTATTGTGTAATGAGGAAGGATTAGTTAGCGATCATGTTGTGTAGGGCCCCTTGGGCAACAATGACTATAATATGTGTAAGAAGAGCTCAGATGCTGGCTTAGATCAAAAGTAGACACAAAATGATGGAGTAACAGGCAGCATCTCTGGGAGAAAGAATGGGTGACGTTTTGGGTCGAGACCCTTCTTCAGACCATAATATGGTGGAATTCTGCATTAGAATGGAGAGTGACACGGTTAATTTGGAGACTAGGGTCCTGAACTTGAATAAAGGATACTTTGAAGGTATGAGACTGGAATTGGCTAGGATAGACGGGCAAATTATACTTAAGGGGTAAACAGTGGAGATACAATGGCAAAGATCTAAAGGCTACATGGATGAACTCCAAAAATTGTTCATCCCTGTCCGGCAAAAATATAAAACTGGGAGGGTGGCTCATCCGTGGCTGATGAGGAAAGTCAAGGATAGTTTTAAATCCAAAGAAGAGGCATATAAATTGGCCAGAGGAAGCAGCAAATCAGACTGGGAGAAATTTAGAACTCAATAGCGGAGGCAAGGGGTGAAATAAAGAGGGAAAAAGAGCATGAAAGAAAGCTTGTGGGGAATCTCAAAATTCTCGACTCCAGGGAAGGAGCGTCCCGTCAGTGGAGGGAGCGAAAGGCGGCACCTGGACCGCACACACTGCGGTCCACAGTCAGGATACTAAGCCGATGCCCAGTCCGCTAAGAGCTGTCTGACCAACAGCAGCGGACTGGAGGGAAATTCAAAAACCGGCCGGTAATTCCTGCATCTCCACACAAGGAGACTCGCCGCCCGAGAACGGCAGAAACGCCGCACGAGAACGGCAGGCAGCCTCTAGAGCAAAGTTGGCAACCAAACCTCGGGCTGGAGACAGACACGGAAGATGGAACCGGCGCTTCAAACTACCGCCTGAGAGCGAGTAAGTTACTGTTTTTCCAAGCCTAGAGAAAGGTCATGGAGTAAAAACTCCAGCGAGACTTGCCTCGGGAGCTGGGGCAAGCTTGCCAAGGAAGCACAACTCTCCCGCTCCAGTGCACTAACAGCACTGGCCATCTCCCTTATCGAGGGATCGATGGCGACCAGGGCTGGGCTGGTCAAGAAGAGGGGTCACTGGCTGTACAACATCGGGAGTATGCTTGAGGTACAGGACCAGGAAGAGCTGCTGGGTGTGAGATACCGCTACGTGGCTACACCACGAGCGAGATGGCCGTTTCAGTCTAAACTGACGGCCAGCTTACTACCTGTCTTTCAAAAAACCTCTCCAAGACAGGTAGTCATGAGGCGTTGGATTTTATCACGCCTCCCCAAAATTGCATTTACCCAAAGTGCCTACCATTATTGGGGGTACATTGAGCAGGGCATTTAAAAACCCTAATATCTTAAATTACATTTGATACCCCTGACGTTGGCTATCATTTTTGCATGCTCATTCCAGAGGGGCAGGGTAGTATGGCAAAACACCTGACCCTACTGTTCAACACAGTATGCGACCGCAAACTCTGGAAGGAAGTCATAAAACCTGCCTTCAACTTAAAAAATTCACAGGACTGTGAGAATGCCGACCTCACAACCACAGATCCTGCTATCTGGTAAAGTTACCAAATCAAGCCTAAAAATTGGACAAAGTATCCAAGATATTCGGCATCATGAGGGCAGGGCCTGGAATGAGCAAACTACACAAAACCAGACAGCAGTACCTCCACGCATCCACCAGTAGGCATCTACTTAATGGTACTGGTGAAAGCATGCCAGTCCCCATAAGCCTTTTCAGGCCAGGGCCCAGAGCGGGCCCCATGGAAAATGCACCACCCCCCAACAACACCATCCCGACAGACAAGGAACCAGAAACCGACGAAATGAACACACCACTAAACAACAGTGGAGGCAGGTGAGTATGGTTCCTACCATCACATAAAAGGTGAAGGGTTTGTACTAACAGGTGGGGGGATCACACCTGGGTTTGGAAGCATGAAGAACTATCACACTTGGTAGTTATATACCAAAGGTATTCAAGGATGAAAATTGAATTAAGAAACTTGCCACCTGTTCAGCATGCACCCCAAAGGGGTTTACCCTCCCACTAAAAAAGAACATGAGGGACTAGCTGAACTGAAGAGGATATACAAAGGGGTCATAAAGAGGTCTAATATGAACCTTTGGTGCCAAAAAACTCAAAAATGGTGAATGTCGCGCCATCATTGACTTAACCACTTGAATATTTTCACCAGGTATACACACTTTAATGGAAAACTTGTAACTGCTAACCGTGGATTTCCTAGTATGCTTTATGGTAGACATCGACTTAAAAGATGCACACTATTCAGTACCCATTCATAAAAGATCTTCGGAGATAGCACAATTTACCTGGATGGGGTTACTGTGGCAGTATAAATTATTGACTAATGGTTTAAATATGAGCCAAAACTGTTTTCCAAGATATTCAAACCAGCCCTGACACTATTAAGAACATATTGTCATGGCATGTCTCTATTATATTAACGACAGACAAAACCATGGAAATAGATAAATCAGCAGCATTAGCTACTAAAACTTATTTAGCCTGGGCTCTGTCATACAATCCAGATAAATCTACGTTGACACCATCCACAACTATGGACTGTTTGGTATTCAATTAACTCTATCCACTTGTCCATAACATTGCCAAAAGGAGAGTCAGCGTACTGGCACAACCTGTAACAAATTAATGGTTGACAATCAACCAACCATTCAACAAAGTGGCAAGAGTAATTGGGAATTACTAGCAGCATTACCAGCTATTTAACTTGAACCTTTCCATTAGAGCTAAGGTGCTAGTGTTTAAACAAAATAACCCATATCCAGAACAGGTGGTAAATGGACTAATCTGGAATCGTCATCACTACAGACACTGGGCATAAAACCTAGTTGGAAATATTGAGTGTGTTCTATAGGTAAAATCATATTGTTCAATAGTGTTCAAGAAGGAACTGCAGATGCTGATAGATCGAAGGTACACAAAATTGCTGGAGAAACTCAGCAGGTGCAGCAGCATCTATGGAGCGAAGGAAATAGGCGACGTTTCAGGCCGAAACCCTTCTTCAGACTCAGATAATTTAAAGACCACTGCTGGGCCTGGGTTGCAGAAATGGAAAGACCACTGTTGGACTTGGATTTGTCAGACAGCACTATCGACACGATGACAGCATCCCTTCGCATATCCACAAGGGAACATACTTGGCGAACATCAAGAAGTGGGAAGATACTATTCAAATACAGGAACTACATATAACAGCCATATAACAATTACAGCACGGAAACAGGCCATCTCGGCCCTACAAGTCCATGCCGAACAAATTTTTTTTCCCCTTAGTCCCACCTGCCTGCACTCATACCATAACCCTCCATTCCCTTCTCATCCATATGGCTATACAATTTATTTTTAAATGATACCAATTAACCTGCCTCCACCACTTCCACTGGGAGCTCATTCCACACCGCCATCACTCTCTGCGTAAAGAAGTTCCCCCTCATATTACCCCTAAACTTCTGTCCCTTAATTCTGAAGTCATGTCCTCTTGTTTGAATCTTCCCTATTCTCAAAGGGAAAAGCTTGTCCACATCAACTCTGTCTATCCCTCTCATCATTTTAAAGACCTCTATCAGGTCCCCCCTTACCCTTCTGCGCTCCAGAGAATAAAGACCTAACTTATTCAACCTATCTCTGTAACTTAGTTGTTGAAACCCAGGCAACATGCTAGTAAATCTCCTCTGTACTCTCTCTATTTTGTTAACATCCTTCCTATAATTGGGCGACCAAAATTGTACACCATACTCCAGATTTGGTCTCACCAATGCCTTGTACAATTTTAACATTACATCCCAGCTTCTATACTCATATTCATGTGTAAATGTGAGGTTATCCACTTTGGTGGCAAAAACAGGAAAGTAGATTATTATCTGAATGGTGGCCGATTAGGAAAGGGGGAGATGCAACGAGACCTGGGTGTCATGGTACACCAGTCATTAAAAGTAGGCATGCAGATGCAGCAGGCAGTGAAGAAGGTGAATGGTATGTTACCATTCATAGCAAAAGGATTTGAGTATAGGAGCAGGGCGGTTCTACTGCAGTTGTACAGGGTATTGGTGAGACCACACCTGGAGTATTGCGTACAGTTTTGGTCGCCTAATCTGAGGAAATACATTCTTGCCATAGAAGGAGTACAGAGAAGGTTCACCAGACTGATTCCTGGGATGTCAGGACTTTCATTTGAAGAAAGACTGGATAGACTCGGCTTGTACTCGCTAGAATTTAGAAGATTGAGGGGGGATCTTATAGAAACTTACAAAATTCTTAAGGGGTTGGACAGGCTAGATGCAGGAAGATTGTTCCCGATGTTGGGGAAGTCCAGAACAAGGGGTCATAGTTTAAGGATAAGGGGGAAATCTTTTAGAACCGAGATGAGGAAAACTTTTTTCACACAGAGAGTGGTGAATCTCTGGAATTCTCTGCCGCAGAAGGTAGTTGAGGCCAGTTCATTGGCTATATTTAAGAGGGTTAGATGTGGCCCTTGTGGCTAAAGGGATCAGGGGGTATGGAGAGAAGGCAGGTACAGGATACTGAGTTGGATGATCAGCCATGATTATATTGAATGGCGGTGCAGGCTCGATGGGCCAAATGGCCTACTCCTGCACCTAGTTTCTATGTCTATGTTTCTATGTTTCAACTACAACAAAACCTGTACTGGAGTTCCTGGCAGGTCTTCACCACAATGAAGGACTTAGCTACAGCGCCATTATTACAGCAGGAAGTGCTCTGTCAGCCTACTTAACCCTGGCACCAGGACAACAGGCCATAGAGTACCACCCGCTGGTAATCAAACTCAGGAGAAGTATATTCAACTCTAATCCCCCCAGGCCTAGGTACACCCAAATCTGGGATGTCAGTGTGGTCTTAATGTACCTTGGGGGATGGCCACCAGCCAGGTCCCTCACCCTGGAACAGCCTACATTGAAGACGGTCATGCTGATGGTACTTGTCTCAACACAAAGAGTCCAGTTCCTCCATCTACTACGATTGGACAATATGGTTATAACACCAGACCGTGTCACATTGACCATTCAAGGGCTGGTCAAACAGAGCAGACCAGGAACATCAGGTCCAGTCATGGAATTCCGGGCATACCCACCTGAACCACGGTTATGTGTCGTGACTCACTTATTGAATTACATCGACACAATAAAATATTCCCGAGGGAGAGGAAAAGCCTTATGGGTCAGCCACAAGAAACATCATGGTCGGGTGACGAGCCAAACTATCTCAAGTGGCTCAAGCAGGTACTGGGAGTTGCTGGAGTAAATACTAACGTGTATAACTCTTACTCCACCAGGGCAGCATCCACATCGGTGGCTAGGAGTATGTACGTGCCTATGGACCACATCCGGCTACAGCGGGGTGGTCTAGGGAGTATACGTTCCAAACTTTTTATAACAAGCCACTGGCAGAACCTGTATCATTTGCAGAAAAAGTATTAGAATCTGCAAATATATAATTTAAGCCCGGGGGAGCATTTTGGTCTTGTTATTGTTAATAACACCATTATTGTTTTACAAACAGATTCATGGTTGATTATGATAACATACTTCCTCTCTCGAATGACTTCGGCAATGAGTAAAGTATGAACTGTTACACGGTTTGAAATCACAGAGCTTTAAAACCTTCACGTTTGATCTGTATTGTATGAGGAGTTACGATGAGGGATTACGTGCCCTCCGCTCCCACCCTCAATTATAGAGATCAACTGGTATTTAAGTTCTCCTTTTCTTTACTATGTTTATTTCAATTATTGTGATTCCACACCGCTGCTTTGAAGTATGTCGCGCATGCGTGCTGGACGGGTTCTTCACGTAATCCCTCATCGTATCTCCTCATAAAATACAGATCAAACTTTGAACTGGTAAGTTCTTGTTTAATCTTACTATTATAGACCAGTTGGCCTTGCATCAGTAATAAGGAAAATGCTGGAGTCGATTATTAGAGATGTTATAACAGTGTATTTGGAAGTTAGTGATGGGATCGGTCAAAGTCAGCATGGATTTATGAAGGGGAAATCATGCTTGACTAATCTTTTGGAATTTTTTGAGGATGTAACAAGTAGAATGGATAAGGAAGAGCCAGTGAGTGTGGTTTTTCTGGACTTTCAAAAAGCCTTTGACACGGTCCCACACAAGGGATTAGTATGTACAATTAGAGCACATGGTATTGGGTGTAGGGTATTGACATGGATAGAGAACTGGATGTTTGCAGATGACACAAAGCTGAGTGGCAGCGTGAACTGCGAGAAGCGTACTATGAGGCTGCTGGGTGACTTAGATAGGTTGGGTGAGTGGGCAGAAGCATGGCAGATGCAGTATAATGTGGATAAATGTGAAGTTATGTGAGTGGGCAAGAACAAGAAGGCAGACTGTTATCTGAATGGTGCCGGATTAAGAGAAGAGGAGGTGCAACGGAGGTGTTCCTTTACATCAGTCATTTAAAGTATGCATGCAGTTACAGAAGGCAGTGAAGAAAGCCAAGAAAGGCCTAAACTGCTAGAAGATTTGAGTTTAGGAGCAAGAAGGTCCTACAGCATTTGCACAGGGCCCTGGTGAGACCGCACCTGGAGTATTGTGTGCAATTTTGCTCTTCTAATTTGAGGAAGGACATTATTGCTATTGAGGGAGTGCAGCGGTTATTCCCAGGATGGCAGAACTAACATACAGGTATGATGAAAGAATGGGTCGACTGGGCTTGTATTCGCTGGAATTTAGAAGGATGAGAGGCTGTCTTATAGAAACATACAAAATTCTTAGATTGGACAGGGTAGATGCAGGAAAAAGGTTCCAGATGTTGGGAGAGTTCAGAGCTAGGGGTCACAGCTTAAGAATAAGGGGTAGGCCATTTAGGACTGAGATGAGGAAAAACGTTTTCACCCAGAGGGTTACAGTTCATTCAAAAAGTATTCAGACCCCTTCACTTTTTCCACATTTTGTTACGTTACACCCTTTTTCTAAAAAGGATTAAAATATTTTTATTAATCATCCATCTACACACAATACCCCATAATAAAAAAGCAAAAACAGATGTTTAGACATTTTTGCAAAGAAATAACTGAAATATCACATTTACACAAGTATTCAGACCCTTTACCCAGTACTTTATGAGGCACTTTTGGCAGCGATTACAGCCTCAAGTTTTCTTGGGTATGACGCTACAAGCTTGGCACACCTGTGTTTGGGTAATTTCTCCCATTCTTCTCTGCAGATCCTCTCAAGCTCTGTCAGGTTGGATGGGGAGCGTCGATGCAGAGCTATTTTCAGGTCCCTCCAGAGATGTTTGTTCGGGTTCAAATTCGGGCTCTGGCTGGGCCACTCAAGGACATTCACAGATTTGTCACAAAGCCACTCCTGCGTTGTCTTGACTGTGTGCTTATGGTCGTTGTCCTGTTGGAATGTGAACCCTTGCCCCAGTCTGAGGTCCTGAATGCTCTGAAGCAGGTTTTCATCAAGGATCTCTCTGTACTTTGCCCCGTCCATCCTTCCCTCGATCCTGACTAGTCTCCCAGTTCCTGCTGCTGTAAAACATCCCCACAGCATGATGCTGCCACCACCATGCTTCACCATAGGTATGGTATTGGCCAATTGATGAGCAGTGCCTGGTTTCCTCCAGACGTGACGCTTGGTATTCAAGCCAAAGAGTTCAATCTTGGTTTCATCATACCATAGAATACTGTTCAGGTGCCTTTTGGCAAACTCCAAGCAGGCTGTCATGTGCCTTTTACTGATGAGTGGCTTCCGTCTGGCCACTCTACCACAAAGGCCTGATTGGTGGAGTGCTGCAGATATAGTTGTTTTTGGGTTATCGGGTTCTTGGTCACCTCCCTGACCAAGGCTCTTGTCCCCCAATTGCTCAGATTGGCCAGGCAGCCAGCTCTGTGAAAATGGTCCAAAGTTCTTCATTTAAGAATGACGGAGGCCACTGTGCTCTTCGGGACCTGCAATGCTGCAGAAATTGTTTTACAAACTTCCCCCAGATCGGTGTCTCGACACTACCCTGTATCAGAGGTCTATGGACAATTTCTTCATGGCTTGGCTTTTGCTCGGGCATGCACTGTCAACTGTGGGACCTTATATAGACAGGTGTGTGCCTTTCCAAATCATGTCCAATCAATTTAATTTACCACTGGTGGACTCCAATCAAGTTGTAGAAACATCAATGATAATCAATGGAAACAGGATGCATCTAAGCTCAATTTTGAGTGTCATAGCAAAGGGTCTGAATACTTATGTAAATGTGATATTTCAGTTATTTCTTTATAATTATTTTATTATTATGGGGTATTGTGTGTAGATTGATGATTAAAAAAAAGAATTTAATCCATTGTAGAATTAGGTTGTAACGTAACAAAATGTGGAAAAAAAGAACGAGTCTGAATACGTTCTGAATGCACTGTGTGAATCTGTGGAACTCTCTGCCACAGAAGGCAGTGGAGGCCAATTCACTGGATGTTTTCAAGAGAGAGTTAGATTTAGCACTTTAAGGGCCTGTCCCACTTACGCCATTTTTTTGGCGACGATTTGAAACCTAGTTAATTTTTTCTTACACCTGTTTGGTCGTAATTGGTCGTCCGAAGAGTCGTACCTTTTTCTGGTGGCTGCTGGATTTTCAACATTTTGAACATTTTCGGCGATGTGCTGCGACTATGACGGGTGCCGGCAAGTCACCGGAAAAATCGTGTAAGTGGGACAGGTCCTTAAGGATAAGGGAATCAAGGGGTATGGGGGAAAAGCCAGAACGGGGTACTAATTTTGGATGATCAGCCATGATCATATTGAATGGCAGTGCTGACTCGAAGGGCCGAATGACCTACTCCTACACCCATTGTCTATGTTTCTTTATTTCTATGTTTCTATGCAACACGTACAGTAACCAAAATAGAGCCTGATCTTTGGTGCTGTGGGATCTTCAGGTCCATTTGACCCCGCACTCAATTTAAAGCCTCAATGGAACGGTGCAGCTTCTGGTGGTGGAGGGTTCCCGCTGGGCGGCATTGAGTGCCAGTGAAGCCGTGAGATCTGCCATCCAGCCAATGCCAAACAGATGGCACTTTGGGAACTGTTCCAATGTAACAGAGGTATGGAAAGGTTAGGGAAGGGATCTGATTTCTAACCATTGATGGAGGGACAAAGAAGCCAGGGGGTAGATAGTCATACAGCGTGGAACAAGCCCTTCGGCCCAACTCGCCCAAACATGACCCAACTACACGGGTCTCACCTGCCTGCTTTTGGCCCATATCCCTCTAAACCTGTCCTATCGATGCAGAAAGGACCAGAGTGAGAGGTTCGAACATGATGAAGATGACAGGATGGGAGCAGGGCAAGGGGAAGAAGAGTAACGGCCTCCTTAACACAGCAACAAGGCACTTCCAGAGAGGGAATACTATCAAGAAACAAAATGTAGGTCAGCCACTGAGGCTCAGCAGTAAATTATCAATATGAGTTCCTTATTGCTCGTGTTATTCCCATTAGTGCTAGCACTCACCTTTTCCTTTACACACAGCATCCTTGTCACTCCTGTGATATCCCTGCCCTTGTTTAAGAGGTGTCTCAACTAGACTCTGCCCCTCGATGTCCAGCAACAGAAGATCTCTTGACCTAATTGTAGAATTCAGTGTTCTACCACCAGAGGAGGGAGGTCTGAACCAGACCTCACCAACGTTTTGGTCACCCTGTTATAGGAATGATGTTGTTAAGCTGGAACAGGTGCAGAGAAGATTAATGAGGGTGTTCACTAGAGGGTCATAGTCATAGAGTGATACAGTGTGGAAACAGGCCCTTCGGCCCAACTGCCCACACAGGCCAACAATATCCCAGCTACATTAGTCCCACTTGCCTGCGCTTGGCCCATATCCCTCCAAACCTGTCCTATGCATGTACCTATCTAACTGTTTTCATAAATGAATGGATAGTACCAGCCTCAACTACTTCCTCTGGCAGCTTGTTCCATACACCCACCACCCTTTATGTGAAAAGGTTACCCCTCGGATTCCTATTAAATATTTTCCCCTTCAACTTGAACCTGTCCTCTGGTCCTCGATTCCCCTACTCAGGGCAAGAAACTGTGCACCTACCTGATCGATTCATCTCATGATTTTATGCACCTCTATAAGAACTCCCTTCATCCTCCTACACTCCATGGAATTAAGACCCAGCTTACTCAACCTCTCCCTATAGCTCACACCCTCGAGTCCTGGCAACATCTTCGTAAATCTTTTCTGAACCTTTTGAGCAAGAGTTGAGTAGGCTGGAAGTCTATTCCCTGGAGCACAGGAGGGTGAGGGGTGATGAGGGGTGAGGAGAGCTGCATAGAATCATGAGAGGAATCATGAGAGGGTAAATACACCTTTTTAGTTTAGAGATACAGAGCAGAAACAGGGCCTTTGGCGCACCGAGTCCGCACCAACCAGCGATCACCCTGCACACTAACATTATCCAACACACTAGGGACAACTTACAATTTTACTGAACCCAATGAACCTACAAAACTGTATGTCTTTGGAGTGATAAAACTTTTGCCAGGGGGTGGGGAATATTTAATAGGAACACGAGGGGTAACCCCACAAAGGGTTGTTAAAAAAAACATTTGGGCAGTTATATGGAAAGGACAGCTTGAGGGATATGGGCCAAATGCAGGCAGATGGGACTAATGTAGATGGGGCATGCTAGGTCAAATGGCCTGTTTTTATGCTGTATACTATAGACAGTCACTCTCTCCCACTCGCACGCAGTCACTCTCTCTCTCTCACACACACACACACAGTCACTCTCTCTCCCACACACACAGTCACTCTCTCTCCCACACACTCACACGCAGTCACTCTCTCTCTCTCACACACACACACACACTCACACTCTCTCACACACACACACACACACACACAGTCACTCTCTCTCTCACACACACACACAGTCACTCTCTCTCCCACACACACAGTCACTCTCTCTCTCTCACACACACACACAGTCACTCTCTCTCACACACACACACATACTCACCCTCCTCTCTCCCTCACACACACTCACTCTCTCACAAACACACAGTCTCCCTCCCACACACACACAGTCACTCTCTCTGACACACACACACACAGAGTCACTCTCTCTCCCACACACAGTCACTCTCTCACACATACTCACACACAGTCACTCTCTCTCACACACACACTCACTCTCTCACAAACACACAGTCTCTCTCCCACACACAGACGCTCTCTCTGACACCCACAGTCGAGAGTAGTGTGGGTGGAACACATTGGTCAGCATGGGCAAGTTGAACAGAAGGGCCTGTTTCCACATTGTATGACTCTATGGCAAGGCTCAGGCAAGACCCCTTCAAGTAACACTGAAGCGTGAGGTGGTGGCCGCATTCTACATGCCAGCCCCCCTGGGGTGATGAGATAGTCAGTCCTGGCTGGACTCACGAGAGCATCCAGGCAGGTGTGGAGCGCCATGTCATGTTCCTGCCCAGAGGACTCGGCAGAGAGAAGGAGTTCTTTATTTATTAGTGTGCTCATCAGGATGTTCCTTGCCTCGATTGTGATTCTTGCAGCACAAGCGATTAAACTGAAGTAGACCAGATTATGAAAAGGTCACGAGATGAAACGAGCACCTGTGGGTGTGCATATCTGTACCTACTTGCAGCACCAACCTCCGTCACAAAACTGAAAAACCCAGCACTAAACCACAAACTCAACACCGTTTGCAGCACAAGTATAGATTATGAAAGTGTGTGAGAGAGTGACTGATTGTGGGAGGGGAGAAGAAAGCTAACTCACGAGCAAACCCCCCTCGCTCAAGAATCAACGGTAGCACCTCTTTTCCAGCTTTCTCCCCCGCCTCTCCCACCAAAATCAGTCTGAAGAAGGGTCCAGAGCCGAAACGTCACCTATCCATGTTCTCCACAGATGCTGCCTGACCCGCTGAGTTACTCCAACACTCTGTGAAACATCACCTATCCATGTTCTCCACAGATGCTGCCTGACCCGCTGAGTTACTCCAGCACTCTGTGAAACGCCACCTATCCATGTTCTCCAGAGATGCTGCCTGACCCGCTGAGTTACTCCAGCACTCTGTGAAACATCACCTATCCATGCTCTCCAGAGATGCTGCCTGACCCGCTGAGTTACTCCAGCACTCTGTGAAACGTCACCTATCCATGTTCTCCAGAGATGCTGCCTGACCCATTGAGTTACTCCAGCACTCTGTGTCTAATGTAGTGGATGCACTAGTTTTCATCTTTCGGAATCCCCAAGATTGTAGAATGGTTTCAAAAGGGGGGAGAGAGCAAACTGACTGACATCAGCACAAGACGATCTGCTGGAATCTAATATTAGGGACATTGCAAGAGATGGTTTTGCCACAGTTATTGTCACTCAGCAAGGACACAGGCCCTACAACCCATTGAGTCGACACTGATCAGCAAGCAACCATTTACACCAATCACATTTTTTATCCCCATATTTTCATCAATTTAATCCAGAGTTAACCAGGTACTTACACACCACAGGCCAGTCTAGCCCAGGTATCTACCAACTCACACATTTTTAAGAATGTGGGAGCAAATCAGAGCACCCACAGGAGTGATGGAAACATTCAACACTGACCCACTGTTTTATGTCTATCTTTGGTATAAACCAGCATCTGCAGTTCCTTTTTATTGCATTCACCACCATTACAGCCATTTGTTAAGAAACACTAGATGCACACAATTGAGACCACTGTATTTATTGTTTGTTAGTTTTTTCTCACAGCCACGCATGGCATGAAACAGGTCCTTCAGCCCAACTCATCCATGCTGTCCAAGATGCCCCAGATAAGAAAGTCCCATTTGTCTGCATTAGGTCCATATCCCACTAAACCTCTCCTATCCAAGTATTTGTCCAAGCAACTTCCAAATGGTGTTGTAGTATCTGCCTCAATTAGCTATCCTAAAGGATATCCGGCTGCCACCGGAGGATCATGCCAACTTCCCATGGATAGGCTGAGACTCAGGAGCTGTGAGGCAGCAACACAACTCGATGTACCACTGTGCTGCCACCACTTGGAAAATCGTGGTATAGCAGGCCTGGCTTTTGAACAATTTTCATGCATAGATTTCTAGCCTTGTAAAAGAGCGCAAGTGTATTTGGTATTTGATAGACACTCGCAATGAGCTGTCAGAAGAACGGTGAAGAGAGCTCATGGGATTCAAATAGTCCTTAGCCCTAGGCCTAGGCACTTTGGGCCAAAGGGCCTGTTTCCATGTTATATGATGCCATGTCTCAATAACAATCTTTAAAAAGACATTTGGACAGGTACATGGATAAGAAAGATTTAGAGGGATAAGGACGAAACACAGGCAGGTAGAACCAATGTAGATGAGCCCTCTGGTTCTTCACTACCCTACCCAGAGGCGGTGGGAAATACCAAATATTTGTCAAACATTCTTTTTGCATCTGAGCGGGTTTTGATGCGTTTATTCTTGTGCTGCATCAAATGCTAGACATTGTTGCTGCATCAAATTCATGTAGTATGTACAACACCAGAAAGGCCCACCAATAGTTCATGTAGGAAGGAACAGCTGATGCTGGTTCACTCTGAAGATATGTACAAAAGGCTGGAGAAACTCAGCGGGACAGGTGGCATCTCTAGAGAAAAGAAATGGGTGACGTTCCAGGTTGAGACTTCTTCTATAACTTGTCGTGAGTCTGTTCCCTTTTTTCAGTCTGAATCAAAACTTCACCTGTCCATTCCCTCAACAGATGCTGCCCAATCCTCTCAGTTCCTCCACAACTTTGTGTTTTGCTGATGAATATAATGCGGTTTAAGTACGTAACTATTTGTTGTATGCCTGCCCCATGACCCATCTGTGCTGGAAAGCAGACAAAATGAGGTTCAGGTCAATGAAAAGATGGCAGGCATTTAGAAACTGAAAACAAAGTTTGCAATGGTGGTTTAACACTGCTTCCTGTAATACTGCAGCTAAGTATGATGCGAGATTATTGCACTTAAATATAATCCTTCAAAGTAATCCACATTGTCTGCATTGTAAACCTGCCTCCTGCCAATGAAGCAATGTCGGTAAAACTGGCCCAGAGCTCCTTTTTGTCCCTGCTCAAAGGATGCAGAGAAGATTTATGAGGATGGTGCCAGGACTTGAGGGTCTGAGCTATAAGGAGAGGTTGGGCAGGAAGGACTTTATTCCTTGGACCACAGGAGGATGAGGGGTGATCGTAGAGATGTGTATAAAATCATGTGGGGAATAGATGCACAGAGCCTTTGATCCAGGGTAGAAAAATCAAGAACTAGTGGACATAGTTGGTCACGGTGGCACAGCGATCGTGTTGCTGCCTTACAGAGAATGCAATGCCAGTGACCAGGGTTCGATCTCGACTACGAGTGCTGTCTGTACGGAGTTTGCACGTTCTCCCTGTGACATGCGTGGCTTTTCTTCGAGATCTTCTGTTTCCTCCCACACTCCAAAGACGTGCAGGTTTGTAGGTTAATTGGCTTGGTAAATGTAAAAATTGTCCCTGGTGGGTGTTGGATAGTGATAATGTGTGGGGATCACTGGTTGGCACGGACTCGTTGGGCCGAAGGGCCTGTTGCCACGCTGTATCTCTAAACTAAACTAAACTAAGGTTTAAGTTGAGAGAGAATGTTTTGTTCGGACCCAGAGGAGCAACTTTCTCACATAGAGGATAGTGGGTATATGGAACGAGCTGCCCAGGAGATCATTGAGGCAGGTACAATAACAACATTTAAATTATAAAAGGACACAAAGTGCTGGGGTAAGTCAACGAGTCAGGCAGCATCTCTGGAGAACATGGCGAGCTGACGTTTGAGGTTGAGACCCTTCTTTAAATCTGAAACGTCATCTATCCATGTTCTGCCCGCGTGACCCACTGAGTTACTCCAGCACTTGTGTCCTTTTGTGTATCTGCAGCTCTTGATTTCAACATTTAAATTACAGAGGTACATGGTTGATATGAAAGGTTTATAGGGATATGGGCTAAATGGGACTAGCTTGGATGAGGCATCTTGTTCAGTATCGATGATTTGGGCCGAAGGGCCTGTTTCTGTGCTGTTTGACTCAATGACTCTGGGGTTTCATGAACATTGGTTGATGACGTGAAACAATTGTCTTTCACTCTACATCTAGTTTAGTTTTAAAACTCTAAACCTTACTTCCTTCACCGCTGCTTCCTTCCTTTGCACTACTCCAGAAAAGGGATCTTGCAACATCTCAGAGAATTACCACAAGCAAACACCGATCAACAAGGAGAAACTTGTTTCACAATTACTAAAAAGCCAGAACTTCAAGTAACCCCACAAAAGAAAACCCCCAACATTTATTGTTTCTGTTTGATTCTAATCTTCTTTTCGTGTCCATCTTGTTACAAATGTTGACCTCACTGTCATCATCCAAAAAGGAAGCAAGCCTCCGGCGACAATCAGTGGGAGCCATCACTTGTTGCAATAGATGATGATGGAAGCAGAATTAGCTCAGGATACTTCCAGTTTCCAGCCCCGCGACATGGACGCTTCTGCTATGGGGCCGGTTTGATTCTAATAGAAGTGAAAGATTGTGAAGAATGCTTTCCCCCAATAACAGCCATTTCAAAGAGCAATGGGGACAGTCACACCCACAGCAATCTCATTATCTCCCACCAGCTTCTTAGTTTGGACTTTATATTTTGCGGCTGCTATAACATTTTATTTTGTCACAGTCATACAGCCAGATGCCTCCAGATTCAGGGACAGTTTCTTCCCAGCTGTTATCAGGCAACTGTACCCTCCTCTAACCAGCTAGAGAGCGGGCCTGACCTCCTATCTACCTTATTGGAGACCATTGGGCTATCTTTAATCGGACTTTACCTTGGACTAAACATTATATCCTTTATCTTGTACATGTAGACTGTGGGAGGCTTGATTGTAATCATGTATAGTACCTGTCTCAACAGGGTAATATAACAACATTTTAAAAGACGTTTGAATAGGTACATGGATAGGAAAGGTTTAGAGGGATAAGTCAAGTCAAGTCAAGTCAAGAGAGTTTATTGTCATGTGTCGTAGATAAGACAATGACATTCTTGCTTGCTCATATGAATGTAGATGTGGCATCTTGGTTGAGAAGGGCCGAAGGGCCTGTTTCTGTGCTGTATCGTTTATTATTGTTAAGTGATAAGCTTTGTGTGCTCTATGCAATCAGCAAAAAGACTACACATGATTACAATCAAGTCCTCCACAGTCTATATCTATATTACTAAAACTCTGTTCTTGACCGGTTTTGGCGATCTGTGCTGCGATTTCCGAGAGAACGCTGCCACCTACGACCGTCATTTTTGGCCACCTCGCTCAGAGCCCCACTCCGCCATATATGTGCTGAGGACTTTTCCCGTCGATGAAATATGACAGAGATATTAATGTTTTTACTAAATTCCCCATTCTCTCTGCCGCCCCCGCTTGAGGCAGGGGAAGGGACTATAAAACCAGGAAGTGGTGTGCCTTAATTACTCTGCAAACTGGAGCTCTGTCACTTAGTCTCTTCCACTCTGAGCTCTGAATGATACTGAACAAATGTCTACAGCACTGTGAGTAATCTTAACTCTCTCTCTTTTTTTTTTTTTTTTTTTTTTTTCCAAACACTTTATTCAACACATCAAATGATACAACAGATCAAGTCATACACAAAAACAAATTACATTATATCAAGTGTCATTATACTACAACATTAAATAATTATTCACAATACTCTCAACCCCACATGGTGACCAGCGCCCACGGAATACCTCCAAAGTCCCCGTGAGCACCGCATGTTCCCTCTCCAGGGACACACGTGCACGGACGTAGGCCCGAAAGAGGGGCAAGCAGCCGACTCTTGCCTTACCATCCATCGCCTGCTGCCTGGACCCGCGTATGGCCATCTTGGCCAGGCCCAGGAGTAGACCGACAGGTAGGTCCCACCCCCCCCACTTGGCTATCCCCACACCCTGCCTTGTGACCAAACACAAGAATCGTAGGACTAAAATGTAACCAGAACTTTAGGAACAACCCCTTCAGATATTGATACAGGGGCAGTAGCCTTTCACACTCCATATAAATGTGGAACACGGTCTCTTCCTTGCCACAAAAAATACAGGCAGCGGACGAGTCCGTGAACCGACTCAAAAGTTTGTTACATGCCACCGCTCTGTGCAGCACTCTCCACCCCAGGTCCCCCACGTAAAGGGGGACAACTCCCTTGTAGAGGGACCCCCACTGGGGACCTTCCCCTCCTTCAGGTGGTAACACCGTCTGCCATGGTGTATCGGGATGGGAAACGAAGGCAAGGTGGTGCAGAATGTGCAGGAACATTCTATACAGTGAGCGTCTCTTCGCGTCACGAAACGGCACGCTAATTATCTCCGAAAGGCGGCTCAGGTTGTGTGGAACCGGTGCCCGAGATATATCCCGGAACCGAGGCCCAATGAGCAGATCTGACGGAGCGGGTAAGGGCTCATTTAAAACCACTCTAGGCGCACGCCTCTCCTCGACACCCACCATGATTGGGTGAGGACCAGCCACTCCCGCAGCCGCAACATCCCCTTCCCCTCGTGGAGCAACACGCTGGCTGAAAACAACCAGATTCCTCACTCTTAACACATCCCGGTAGAAAACAGGCAAGCCCCTTAGGGCGGGTCGACTGATGCCCGCCACCGGGAGCCGCGAGACCCCCCTTAGACAATGACCCCGTCGGAAAAAATTTGTGGCCAAAACGTGCGATCTGGGGGGGTTCTCTATATACATGTACCTCCTCAGAGTCCTGAGGCGGAGAGCCGCCACCTGAGTACGCACGCACACCAAGGACTGGCCGCCCTCCTCCAACGGGAGACTCAGGAACGCTGCGGAGACCCAGTGCTTCCTATTTCCCCAAAAGAAGTCCACCAGTTTCTTCTGTAAAGCATTTACAAAAATGGAAGGCGGGACAAGAGTAGCCAGCCGGTACCATAACATGGAGGCCACCAGCTGGTTTATGACCAACACCCTCCCATGAAAAGAATGAACTCCAAGCAGGCCTGACCAGCGCCCCAGCAGGGCAACCACTTTCGTCTCCAACTCCTGCCAGTTTGCCGGACAAGTATCCTCAGTGGGACTCAGGTACACCCCCAGATAGAGGAGGCACTTGCTCCAATTAATCCTGGCAGAAGATGCAGCCGAGAAAATCTTCTGGCAATCACGCATCCTCCGCAGGTCACCAGGATCGGTGAACATAAGGAGTACATCATCGGCATAGGCCAAAAGAACCACCTCCACCCCTGGGCCCGGTAGGGCCAGGCCTGTCAACCTCCTCCGAAGGAGACACAGGAACGGCTCCACACAGACCGAGAACAACTGACCTGACATGGGGCACCCCTGACGGACCCCCCTCCCAAAATGAAAGGGAGCCAACAACACACCATTCACCTTCACAAGGCACTCCGCTGCAGCATACAAAAGGCGGACCCGGGCCACAAAATGCGGTCCAAATCCAAACGCTTGCAACGTCCTGAAAAGGTATTCATGCTCTACCCTATCAAAAGCCTTCTCCTGATCAAGAGACAGAAACGCAGCTGACTGACCAGTTCCCTGTGCTAGATGAATCAGGTCCCTAACCAGGTGGTTGTTATCCTGAATGGACCGGCCAGGGACTGTGTAGGACTGGTCATGGTGAATCAGCTGAGACAGCACAGAGCCCAGGCGATTTGCCATCGCCCGTGCAAAAACTTTGTACTCTGTACATAGGAGAGAGACCGGGCGCCAGTTTTTCAACAGGCGGAGTTGCCCCTTCTTGGGCAGCAGGACAACCACTGCTCTACGCCACGAGAGGGGCATCTCCCCTGTCGCCAGGCTCTCCCCCAGAACCAACATTACTCACCCCCCAAGATACCACAGAAGGCTCTTACGCACGGAGGACTTACCCCTCCTGAGCTGATGCAATGCACGAGTCAACTCCTCCAAAGATAAAGGGCCATCAAGAAGATCGGCCACCTCCCTATCTATAACCGGTAGACCCTCCCACAGGTCCTGCTGAGCTTCCCCGCTGAATCCACCTGTGGAGAACAGGGAACCATAAAAGGACCTGACCAAGGCACTAAGATTCAGATTCAGATTCAATTTTAATTGTCATTGTCAGTGTACAGTACAGAGACAACGAAATGCATTGATAATGCAACTAATCCTCTCTGGATCCATGACAGAGGAGCCATCATCTGCGAGCAGCTCCACGAGCTGCTTGCGGGCTCCCCGCCCCTTCTCCAGAGAGAAAAAGAAGGGCGAAGCTCGATCCAGATCGTGCAGCATCTGGACCCGCGCCCTCACGTAAGCGCCTCGGGACCGCTCAAGTTGCAGGTTCCTCAAGGCTTCCTTCTTCTCATGAAACACACCCCATTCGCAAGAGTCACCTCCAACCTGACCCAGGCGAGACTCTGCGTCCATCAGCTCCCTCTCAAGCTTCTCAACCGCTGAGTCCCGCCGCCCGGTCGACCCCCACGTATATTACTTACAAAAAAGACGGATGTGAGCTTTCCCCACATCCCACCACTGCCTTAGGGAAGAGAAGCATCTCTGCCTCTCTCTCCACCGCACCCAAAACCGGGTGAATGACTCCCGGAAACACCGATCCTCCAGCAGCCGGTTATTAAAGTGCCAGTACGCAGACCCAGCCCGAACGCGCGCTGGATTAAAATCCACACGCACCAGATAGTGGTCCGAGCATGGCAACAGCTGCATTGAGGCCGCTGAGACACGGGAGACAAAACCTCGGGAGATATATATTCGATCAATGCGGGAACCACCGCCCTCAGACCTCCGCGAAAAAGCAGTGGAGTCTGGGTTGAGGTCCCGCCACGCATCAACCAACTCAAAAGAATCAATCAACCCTCTCAGCTTCTTTGCTACAGCAGGGGCACACTGAGTACCAGAACGATCTCGCACCTCAAGTGTGCAGTTAAAGTCCCCCCCAAGGAAGACACACTCTCCCCGATCAATAGTGCTCAACAGAGCATTCACTTCCTGAATTAGGCCGGCCTGCATCGTGCCGGAGCTGGGGGCATACACGTTAATGAAATGCAACGGCATGCCATCCAGGCTCACGGCCAGATGGAGCAAACGTCCTGGCACAACATCTTGCACTTTCACAATATTGGGCAGGAAATTCTGAGCCAATAGAATGGCCACCCCACTCGAATTTGAGCTAAGATGACTCATATAGACCTCTCCTTCCCACTCCAACCTCCAAGTGGGTTCATCCTTGACAACAGTATGCGTCTCCTGCAGAAAACACACTGCAAATTTCCCCTCCCTAAGGACCGATAAAAACTGGAATCTGCGAAAACTCGCTCTACTCTCGTTTAAGTTTAGGGTAGCTAACGTGAATGCACTGGTACATTAAATTGAAACCCTCACACTTTTCCTCCTGGGCTCTGTAGCCCTCTCTCTTTTTAGGAACTCCAAAAAGTCCCTAAGCTGGCACTGCTCAGAGCCAGGAAGATCACTATCCTTGGTCGCAAGGATGACCTCGAGAGTTTTAACTAAGGACGACAGATCAGCCCACCGTCTCTTAGCAGCCTCAATCTTTGTCCTGTTGGTGCGGCTTGTTTTTAGAAACTCCCGCACCTCACAGATAACAATTGCATGAGACTCGTCCTTGGTTCCTGGGCTATCGTCCAAGTTACTCGCACCTGACACAACACGCTCAGCATCACCAAGGTCATTTCCAGAAGTCGAAAGACCAGAGCTCTCTGGAATTTCGCCAACCCCTCCACACAAACGGGCCCCATCACTCTCCCTCTCCTCCGGCGTGACACCACCCCCAGGATCAATGCCGGGGAAGGGTCCCGAAGCCCCTATCCGCATCACGCAGCCCACTGACTGGCTGGGCTTCTGCGCTCTGTCCTCACCCTCTACATCTGGGCCTGGGGAAGAGAAAACACGAGGCACCCCCAGGGTCTGTGGTAAACTGGCACCCCCAGAATCTGAAAGATGATCGCTGCCTGAAATAACTCCGACCTCCACAGCACCGAAAGCACCCCCTCCACTGGCAACACCCAGAGACTCTCCACTAGCTTTTTTTCTCTCCCCTGCCAACTCAACCGGCAATACAATACACACCTCAGAACCACCATTGGCTCTAAAATTGATCACTGATTGGAACCCCCCCCCCCCCGACCCCCCCCCCCCCCCCTCGGGCTGACTCTGCTCACCCCCCGTCTCAGGGTCCGCACTACCAGGGGAGCTTCCTCCCACCCTCCTGCGTGCTAACACCCTCAGTAGGCTTCTGAAACGAGGGGACCTCCTCTGACCCAGAGGACACACGCCCAGGGGAGCCAAGATCAACACACGATGAGATCCCCCCCCCCCCCCCCGGAGGGCCCTGAGACAAAAGGACATCCCCCCGCCCAGAGGACACAACTCCAGAGGGGTCTACCCCATCACCTGACCCTGTGGTACCCTCGAGAGCTCCCTGAGGTAGATGCTCAACCTCCAACCCAGAATACGTCATTTCCTGACCTCCAACCACATCGGTGGTGGAAGGTCTGGAAAACTCCACCCCCCTAACTTTGGACTCACGTCCATGCTCTTCCTCACCAGGCCCAATCCTCCTTTTTGTCCCACTAGCATGCGGCGGTGTGGTAACCTCCATAAGGAGAGGGTCTTCCTCCTCCACACTACCCCCCGCCTCCTTACCACCCGCGCATTTTGCCTTCCCTACCCTTTTCAGAACCGCCTCCGCACCTTGCTGGGCCACGGCAGTTTCACTCTGGACCCCCCTGGAGCTGACAGGTGCCCCTTGGGTGATCTCCGCACTCGGCAGTAGCACACCCGCCTGCTTTTGACTCGCTTGGGTGATCTTTTTCTGATTTTTCTTCTTCTTTTTCTGCTGCTCCCATTTATCTCCATCCTCCCCCCGTGACTCACCTTCAGCCACCCCCTCAGGTTCAGGATGTAGGGGGCGGGGGCCCTAGCTGCCCCGGGTCCCCAAGGTTGAAACTGCAGACCCAGAAGGGCTATCCCCGCTGCCCCAGATCACCGAGGCAGAGCCGGCAGCCCCTGCCAGGTCAGTGATTCCACCCCGCCCCACCGAGGCATTACGAGCAACCCCTGATGGGCCAGCAGTGCATTCCTGGGCCGCTGCGCTAGAAGTTCTAGCAGCGACCCCGTGATTAGGACATTCCCTTTGGAGATGTCCATAACCACCGCACGCATGACACCGTGCCTTTCCCCAACTCCAACGCACGGTTCTAGGGAGACCCCTACACTCCACCTCGAAACTCCCCTCATCACCTTCCCCTCCCCCACCTTCACGAACACCCTCCGTTTGAAACTATAAATCCCTTTTTCCTCCGCGTCCCCCCCAGGGTGCATGAGCCTAAAACACTTTGACCGCACCTCCCCAATCTGAGACAGGTACGGAATGAGTGTCGCATCCGGAATACATGTAGGGCAACTCCGCAGGAGAACCGGTCTCACCCTGGACACCCATGGGTCCACCTGTATATGGACCCCCCCCACACTGAAATCCCCCTCTCCAACACTTTGACCACATCCTCCCGGGTATTCAATATCATCTCAACCTTTCCCCTCTCGAGCTCGGAAGAGACAATAGCCCCCCTACCAAGAAGGGCATTCATAGCCTTCATAATTGTTCCCCTGGACATCTGGGGCCCAGTTTGAACCGAGATACCAAAACTGTCCCAGTCCAAGTCAACATGAGGCTCATATTCAGATGGCCTCGCTTCCGCTGCTGATGTCACTGCTGCATAGCTCCTTGCCTTCGGCCGAGCCCCCGCCATCGCCATCCGGGCAGAGGCACAAACCAGCTCCCGGCACTCCAGCAGCTCAGCAAATAAATTCCCAGGGACATTCACAGTCCAAAGCAATCCTCAAAAAACCAAAGTCCTCCAGCTGAAGAAAGAAAATTCCCAAACTCGTCCACATTAGAAACAGCTCGCCCTGTCTTGCCGAACGCAAAAGCACCTTCTTCACATTAAGCCAGGCAGCCGCACTGTGCAAAATGACTTTAGGGCAGAGAAACAGTGCCAAAAACACGACAAAGACACCGAAAACTTCATACCCTCGCTCTCCAGGCACTCTTGGCAGTCCGCCAATGGCAGCCGCTCCCTGCTCCCTCGACAATGTAGAGACTTCTCCAGGAATTTTCAAAGTAAATGGAGGAATTTTTAACACAGTGGAAAGTTTCAACAGTCCAACAATAAGTTAAACTATGAAGCCCCTCTGCCTCTGTTCCTTTCCCATCGACAGAATCCTTGAAAGGCTGCTTAAAACT
This sequence comes from Leucoraja erinaceus, assembly GCF_028641065.1. Lineage (NCBI taxonomy): Eukaryota > Metazoa > Chordata > Chondrichthyes > Rajiformes > Rajidae > Leucoraja > Leucoraja erinaceus. Next base: position 60,258,812 of record NC_073386.1, on the reverse strand, counting down.
TCTCAGCCACTGGATCTGAGAAAGACACAGCTCTCTCTCTCTCTCTCTCTCTCTCTCTCTCTCTCTCTCCTCTCTCTCTCTCTCTCTCTCTCTCTCTCTCTCTCTCTCTCATCGCTCTCTCTCTCCTCTCTCTCTCTCTCTCTCTCTCTCCTCTTTCCATCCCTCCCCTCACTCTTTCTCTTTCTCTCTCTTCCCCCTCCCCCTCTCTCTCTCTCTCTCTCTCTCTCTCCTCCATCTCCTCTCCCCCCCCTCCCCCTCCCCCCTCACCTCTCTCCCCTTCCCCCCTCTCCCCCCTCTCCTCTCTCGCCTCCTCTCCCCCTCCCCCTCCTCTCCCCCTCCCCTCCCCTCCTCTCCTCCTCCCCCTCCCTCTCCCCCATCTCCCTCCTCTCCCCCCTCTCCCCTCTCTCCTCTCCTCTCCCCCTCCTCCCCTCTCCCTCTCCTCTCCCCTCCTCCCCCTCCCTCTCCTCTCCCCCTCCTCCTCCTCTCTCTCTCTCCCCTCCCCTCTTCTCCTCCCTCCCCCCTCCCCTCTCCCCCTCCCCCCTCGCTCTCTCCTCTCTTTTTCCTTCCATCCATCCCCTCGCCCCCACCGTCCCTCCCCTAAAACCCCCTCCCCTCCACCCACCCCTACCCCCCTTCCCGCCACCCCTCCTCCCCCGCTCCCACCTCCCCTCATCTCACACCCCCCCTCTCAGTACATCCTCTCTCTCCCACCACCTTCCCCCTCTCTCCCCCTCTCTCTCCTCTCCTCTCTCCTCCCCTCCATCCCCCCCCCTTCCCTCCCCTCCATCCCCTCCACACCCCCTACCTTCCCTCCACCCTCCCCTCCCTCCCCCCTCTCCTCCCCCTCACCCCCCCCCTCCACCCCCCTCTCTCTCCCCCTCCCCCTCTCCTCCCCTCCTTTCCCCCTCCTGCTTCCTCTTACTTCCCGCCTCTCCCCCCCCCCTAACCCCTCTTGCACCCTCTCCCCCTCTGTCTCTCTCTGTGTCCCCTTCTCTCTCTCACTCTCCCCCCCCCCCCACTCCCCCTCCCTCTCACCCCACCCTCTATGCGTCAAAGGAGCAAATTAATAATATTAATATAATATATCAGGGGGGTAATTAGCATGAGTGCAGGGGGGAGGCGGGGGATATTTAGTGTGTGACGCTGCATGCCGCCTCCCCCCACCCACAACCGCACGTTGGGGGAACAGACCCAACGGGTCTGCACTTGGTCTAGTATAAGATAAAGAACATAATGTTTAATCTGAGAAAATGTCCAGTAAAGTCTGATTAACTCAGGGTCAGGACCACTCTCTAGTTCCTCTGCTTCCTCTAACAGCTCATTCCATATAGGGTGATTTCACGAAAGGTCACTGGAGCGTAGATCCTCACCCGCGTGACCGCAAAATTTAACTGGGGTACAAGCGTCACTTCCGGTACATGTTAGTGATGCTGAAAACACACACTTTCACACCCGTTAAAAACCGCGAAAACGGCCAGTTTTTGAGCTGTAAATTACTGTGCCAGTCGGGGTGACCGTGAGGCACAGCTACCTAACTTTACAGTCCAGAAGATAGATCAAAACGAAGGTAAATACAAGAGGGAGCTGAAGGGGCAACAACAGCGGAAGTGGTTAGCGGACATTCGCCGTGGAGATATAAATATTGAAAATATCGGGAATTATCGCGTTTGCTCACTGCATTTCATCAAAAGTAAGGCATTATTGACGTTTTATCTTTATTCATTTGTTATATGAAAAGTTGTAAAAGTGAAAAATCCGTCAGTAAAATTGCAAAATCGCCCATGGTTCTCAGGTGGGTTTTAACATGCAAAATGAAAACGCTTCTGAAGCTACATTTACCATTTAAATAATTGTAAACTATCAATGCGTTTTGAAATAAATTTTACTCAGATGCAAGCTAAGAAATGGGATAATTGTCAGCTGTTAATTGGACACAAAATCAGGACATTTCATTATTTGCCAAAATATATTTCTCAATGTTTCTTGTTTAAAGCCTGCACAATCACCCAAACTACTTATTTATTTTACTGACGGATTTTTCACTTTTACAACTTTTCATATAACAAATGAATAAAAATAGGCATTCAGCCTATCTATCCCCATCATGGTTTTATACACCTCTACCCCATCAACAACTAACGAGCCGACATCTTTGGAAGAAAGACAGCAGCCAAGGAGAACTTGCAGTCACGGGGAGAACATGCAAACACCACACATTTAGCAACTACGGTCAGGATTAAAAGCTTGTCTCCGGAGCTGTGAGGCAGAGCACCATTGTTGGATAAAGTGTAAGAAGATCCAGGTCTTCTTCAGATAAAGAGTTGCAGTAACTCAGCGGGTCAGGCAGCATCTCTGGAGAACATGGATAGGTGATTTTTCACAGAGTGCTGGAGTAACTCAGTGGGTCAGGCAGTATCTTTGGAGAAATAATCCATCAGGTCTGAAGAGGGTTTCTGACCCGAAGCATCACCCATCCTTTTTCTCCATAGCTGCTGCATGGCCTGCTGAGTTACTCCAACACTTTGTGTCTATCTTTGGTATAAATCAGCATCTTCAGTTCCTTTCTGCATATACTTGCTAGAATGATATACGAGTTTCAACACAGTGGGAGGCCTATTGAGCTCACACCAGCTCTCAGCTGATGCAACACACCAGTTGAGACAATAGACAATAGGTGCAGGAGTAGGCCATTCGGCCCTTCGAGCCAGCACCGCCATTCACATGATCATGATCATCAGTTCCGATTCTCCCCATGTACCCTGACTTCCGCTATTTTTAAGAGCCCTATCTAGCTCTCTCTTGAAAGTCGGAACCTGCCTCACCACCCTCCGATGTACTCTCTGTGCAGAAAAGGTTTCCTCAGATTTCTAAGCCCTAAAACCCCTTTCTCACCGGGGCAGGTACTCGTGTAACTTGGTGACATCGTGGGAAAAAAATGCGATCACCGTACGGCATTCGTAGGAAGCGTGGAATGGCGCTAACTACTCGGTGTAAGAGGTGACTTGTACACTTGTGGGCTTGACATTTCTCCAAGACATTATATGTGGTTGAACATTGCCCATTATATGCATGCGATTTCCAGTGCGATATCCGTGCTGACTCTTGCATGTACCGTGGGAACTCCTGCGAACGGTGAACCCGGAAGCTGGACAGAGGGGACAGAAGGTGAGTAAAAATTGTCTTCTGTGGGATTGAATTTAAAAAATAAAGATTTGCATCCGCATATGGACATCAACTTATTCATGAGTTATGTTAATGAGATTCAAGAAAATAACTATAATCTTTAAAAGGGACTTTACTGAAAGGTCCCACATTTTTATGGTCCGTGAGAAATTTTTCACATGTACTTCTTTGAGAGATACAGCTCGGAGTCCTCGCTGACCAGCGATCGATGCCTTTCCGAAGCAGGGTCCGGAACGCTACCAATCAATGTTCTCCAGAGACCCGTGTAAAGGATTGAACTGCACATGCTGGTTTAAAACAAAGACAGACACAAAAAGCTGGAGTAACTCAGCGAGTCAAGCAGCATCTCTGGAGAAAAATAGGTGATGTTTCGGGACGAGACACATCTTCAGACTCAATTCCGATTAGGATGTCTGAAGAAGGGTTCCGATTCGAATCGCCACCTATACTTTTTCTCCAGAGATGCTGGCTGACCCCCTGACCTACTCCAGCTTTTTATGTGTTTTTTTTCCCAGATCTGACTTACCTGCTGAGTTACACCAACATTTTGTGTCCGTGTTCACTATGAACATTGAATTATTTAATTTAGGTAACTTACACTCTCTCTCTCTCCCCCGACCCGCCACCCCCCCTGCCCCCCCCCCCCCCCCCCCCCCCCCCCCCCATGCAGTAAATGTCGGTTAACCAGTCCAAGGTTTGCAAAACGCTGGTTCCCCCAATCTTGGGATCACACTATCCCTAGCCAACAATTGGCCTATCAGGGAACCAAATATAGACATAAAGTGCTGGAGTGACTCAGTGGGTCAGGCAGCATCTCTGGAGGAAAGGGTTAGGCGACATTTCGGGTCAGGACCCCTCTTCAAAATACCCTGCTGAGGTCATCTGTTGTTGGCCCTGATTTGTCCCAGTCTTTTCTTGCTTCCAGTTCCCCCCTACAATCATCCCGAAGAAGGGTCCCGACCAAAAATGGAATCTATTCCTTTTCTCCAGAGATGCTGCTTGGCCCGCTGAGTTACTCCAGCATTTTCTGTCTAACTTGCTGATTCAGACAGTTTTTGATTTACTCTGAAACACACGTTGGAAATTTAAACTTGGACGCAACTAACATCGTCTTACTACCGTGGGAACTCTTTAACTCAGCGGGCAGGCAGCAGTTAATTGTTGCTCCCTTCAGTTTCCCAGGGGGTCAGGACGGGACTGGAGTTGGGAGGGAAAGGTGGGGGAGTCGAGGGAGAGGAGGGGGAGACAGATGGGGGTGTCTTCATTTACTGGCGGCGGGTGTCTGTCACTGAAACAGGCATGTGAGATTTCACATCCACCTTGTGTGTGCCTCTCTCTCTCTCCCTCCCTCCCTCTCACACAGGCTGAAAGACTGCCTCAGTAACTGTGCTCACCCCATCTGTGTCTCCCACATACACAGTAAAACTCTGCTTTGTGTATGTATATACCAATTCAACCAAGGGAGGATATTTATAGTGTGTGAAAAAAAAGTGACATCATTTGTGCCACGTGATGATTTAATTACACTTGACAGTTTACAATGTTCATTCAAGATTTAATGGGAAAGCTCGGGAGACGGACAAGTCACTCGCACAAATAACAGAAATGCCGAGTACCGTGGGAACTCTTTGTCTACCCCCCCGTTATATCGTGTGATATCGTGCTAGATAACGACCACTTCACTCTGGCTACATCTTGCGTCAAGTCGCCCCGTGAAAAAGGCCTATTATTCTTAAACTGTGGCCCCTGGTTCTAGACTCCCCCAACATCAGGAATATGTTTCCTACCTCGAGCATGTCCAAACCCTTAACAATCTTATATGTTTCAATGAGATACCCTCTCATCCTTCTAAACTCCAGAGTGTACAAGCCCAGCTGCTCCATTCTCTCAGCCTATGACAGTCCCGCCATCCCGGGAATTAACCTTGTAAACCTACGCTGCACTCCCTCAATAGCAAGAACGTCCTTCCTCAAATTAGTGGACCAAAACTGCACACAATACTCCAGGTGTGGTCTCACTAGAGTTCTGTACAACTGCAGAAGGACCTATTTGCTCCATTATTCATTTCCTCTTGTTATAAAGGACAACATGCCATTCGCTTTCTTCACTGCCTGCTGTACCTGCACGCTTACTTTCATAGACCGATGAACAAGGACCCCCGTTGTACTTCCCCTTTTCCCAACTTGACGCCATTTAGATAGTAATCTGCCTTCCTGTTTTTGCTACCAAAGTGGATAACCTCACATTTATCCGCATTAAACTGCATCTGCCATGCATCTGCCCACTCCCCCAACCTGTCCAAGTCACCCTGCATTCTCATAACATCCTCCTCACAGTTCACACTGCCACCCAGCTTTGTGTCATCTGCAAATTTGCTAATGTTACTTTGAATCCCTTCATCCAAATCATTGATGTATATTGTAAATAGCTGCGGTCCCAGCACCGAGCCTTGCGGTACTCCACTAGTCACTGCCTGCTACTCTGAAAGGGACCCATTAATCCCTACTCTTTGTTCCCTGTCTGCCATCCACTTCTTTATTCATGTCAGCACTCTACCCCCAATACCATGTGCCTTAATTTTGCTCACTAATCTCCTATGTGGGACTTTTTGCAACTTGGCTGGATGTTTTACTCCATGTGTGTATCCAATTCACAATGGAAGGCCACAGTGGAACCTGCTTTCACCACATCTGCACATACTCCATCCCAGATTCCAATCACACGTTTCATGAAAACAGCTTGTCTCTCCTCATGCTCTCCCCTTTTGTATTGCAGTCTCTGATACTCAAACCATCCATCAACAGGAACAGCCTCACAATATCCACACCATCCACACCTCATCATTTTAGAAACTTCCATCAAATATCTCCTCAGCAGTCTTTTCTCCAAAGAAAACCACCCCAGCCTCTCCAATCTATCCTCCTGTCAGAGTGGACTCTCACCGCAGGACCAATTCCTGATCAGTGAGGGTGTCAAAGGTTTTGGGGAGAAAGCAGGAGATTGGGGTGGAGTGGGAAAAATAGATCAGCCATGAATGAACAGCAGAGTATACGATGGGCTGAATGGCCTAATTCTGCTCCCATGACTTATTCCTCCAGCACCTTATGTTTTGTGCAAAGGTTCTAAGAATGTTGCCAATTCCTGTTACATTATCTGATCTTTAGTTACTAATCATTTTTTTGAAGAAGTAAGTAACATTTTCAAGTACTTGGTCTATTGGCACCACCCATGTATTCAAAGAATACTCCAATCTCCACTTCTCAACATACAAATGTAATTTTTTCATTTGTAGATACAACTGGATACATAACTATCTGAAAGGCACATAGCTTGGACCACTATTGTCCAACAGACATGTTTGTCTTGCCAGAAAGGATTCTAACTGCCCTTTAAACACAATTTAGTCTGAAAGCAGAGGTGAAAGGAAATCATTCAGAAAGTTGACGCAAAATGCTGGAATAACTCAGTGGGTCAGGCAGCATCTTTGAAGAACATGGATAGGTGATTTTTCACAGAGTGCTGGAGTAACTCAGTGGGTCAGGCAGCATCTCTGGAGAACATGGATAGGTGACTTTTCACAGAGTGCTGGAGTAACTCAGTGGGTCAGGCAGCATCTTTGGAGAACATGGATAGGTGATTTTTCACAGAGTGCTGGAGTAACTCAGTGGGTCAGGCAGCATCTTTGGAGAACATGGATAGGTGACGTTTCACAGAGTGCTGGAGTAACTCAGTGGGTCAGGCAGCATCCCTGGGAAAAAGAAGTAGGTGATGTTTCGGGTCGAAACCATTTGTTAGTCTGAATGAGAATCTTGTCCATAAAGAACTGAACCATCTGGAATGAGTGTGAATTGGATGGGACCTGCGAGGAGCTGTTTTTCAGAACATCCTCTTCCCCCCTGAATGTTTATACTGTTGGCTTCAATATTGAGTCCCTATCACCAAATCAACATCAGGATGAATACTGAAAGTCCTGGAAGGTGTAACTAGTTTCTGCTCACCCAGCGTTAAGGTCAAAGCTTTGTGCGTCTCTCTGAACAGAGGCGGCTGTAGTGGATAGGAACCCTCTGACAGGCAGCCTGGGCAGCTGGAACAGTGAAGCACAGACAACTTTGTCACAGACTCAACTTCCCATCCACATCAAAGCGCAGCTCCTCACACTGTCCACATGATAGAATTGAATAGAATAGAATGCCTTTTATTGTCATTCAAACAGACAAGGTTAGAACAAAATTGCATTTTCTACAATCTTAACAATTATTTAAAAAAAACAAGACCCACACTTAACACACTTTACACAAACAGTGAATCTCAAACACCTCCTCACTGTGATGGAAGGCAAAACTCTTATCTCTTTCCTTGTTCTTCGCCCGCGGTCCAGCAGTCCAATTGCAGTGTCGAGGTGAACTGGGGCTCCCGATGTTAAAGCCCCCAGTGGGCGATGGTAAGTCCTGCAGCTGTTAAGGCCGCATGGGGCGATGTTAGGCCCCGCTCTGTGTCCTTTAAACCCTGCGATTGCGGAGGGTGAAGTTGCCATTGCGGGAGCTCCGAAAAGCGGTCTCCCACCAGGGACCAGCGAGCTCCCGATGTTCCTGTCCACTGGGCCTGTGGCTGGAGCCTCCGAAGCTCCAAAGTCATGTCACAGCCGCGCGCCACCACAGCTCTTCCCGTTCGAAGTCGGCCAGCTCTGCAATTTCAAGTCCGCAGGCTCCGCGACTGGAGCCCTCAGGTTGGTTCCAGTTGGAGGCCACCACGGCTCCTAGATGTTAGGCCCAATGACACCGGTCACACGACAGGGAAGAGATTAAACAGTTCCCCCCCCCCCCCCACACACACACACATATACACAGCTAAAAAAATTATAAAACTAGAATCAGACCATACATTTAACGAGACAAAAATTAAAAAAAAGACTGATGGACTGCAGTCGAGCTGTTGCCGTTACACCACCACTGATACCTGTGTTACATTTATCAGAGTGGTCAAATGATGTCATTGGCACACTTGGACACAAAAGACAACTGGGTTTGAGTTATTCGAGCAATAACAACATCTCTGGAGAACATGGATAGGTGACGTTCCAGGTTGGAATCCTTCTTCAGACTGTCAAATATACAGGTACGCGAGGAACTGCTTATTGATTACGTGGAACTGCAGTAGATTGACGACAGTCTGAAGAATGGCTCCAACCGGAAACATCCATGTTCTCCACAGATGCTGCCTGACCCACTGAGTTACTCCAGCACTTTGTGAAACGTCACCTATCCATGTTCACCACAGATGCTGCCTGACCCACTGAGTTACTCCAGCACTCTGTGAAACGTCACCTATCCATGTTCACCACAGATGCTGCCTGACCCGCTGAGTTACTCCAGCACTCTGTGAAACGTCACCTATCCATGTTCTCCACAGATGCTGCCTGACCCACTGAGTTACTCCAGCACTCTGTGAAACGTCACCTATCCATGTTCACCACAGATGCTGCCTGACCCGCTGAGTTACTCCAGCACCTGCTGTTCCTTCCTACCCATGCAGACAGTTTAGTTTACTCTAGTTTAGAGATACTGTGCAGAAACAGGCCCTTTGGCCCACCGAGTCTAGAACGACCAGCGATCCCCGCACACTAACACTATTCATCACACACTCGGGACAATTTCACATTCATACCATGCCAACGAACCTACAAACCTACACATCTGTGGAGTGTGGGAGGAAACTGAAGATCTCGGAGAAAATCCATACAGGTCATGGGGAGAACGTACAAACTCCATCCAGACAGCACCCGTAGTGAGGATTGAACACAGGCCTCTGGCAGAGTAAGGTAGCACCACTGCACCATTGTGCCACCTGAAAGCGACTGCCTTGTCAGTGTATATGGGTTCTACCATCACTGCTAGTGATATGACTGCTACTGGGATTTTAGTATTTACAATCTTGCCTATAAGTGAATGAGTAAAAGCAAAACGCACCAGAACAAAACATCTTCCACCAGAGCAAAAGTGGTGCAACAGTAGTGTCATCATATTGCCAGTGGCCCAGGTGTGATCTTGACCTTGGCTGCTGTCTGCGTGGAGTTTGCATGTTCTCCCTGTGACCATGTGGTTTTCCTCTGGTTTCCTCCCACGCTCCAAAGATGTGCGGGTTTGTAGGTTAATTAGACTTTGTAAATTACCCTAATGCCCCAGTCCCATTTAGGAAACCTCTGGAGACTTTGCGCCCCACCCAAGGTTTCTGTGCGGTTCCCGGAGGTTTTTGTCAGTCTCCCTACCTGCTTCCACTACCTGCAACCTCCGGCAACCACCTGCAACCTCCAGGAACCGCACGGAAACCTTGGGTGGGGCGCAAAGTCTCCAGAGGTTTCCGTTCAGGTTTCCTAAGTGGGACAGGGGCATTACTCCCTCTTAAATATAGCCAATGAACTGGCCTTAATTGGCTTAAGATAAATGTAGGTTAATTGGCTTGAGATGAATGTAAAATTGTCCGTATCATTGGTAGGCATGGACTTGGTGGGCCGAAGGGCCCGTTTCAACACTATATCTCTAAACTAAACCAAATCTGCAGCATCTCTTGCCTTCTTTTTTAAAACCTGCCTCTGAACAAAGCTCTGGCCCTAATAGTTGTTCTTTACAGCTTAACTTCAATCAATATTTTATTTGATAATACTCTTGCGGACTGCCTTGGGACATGTTTGTTACATTAAAAGCACTTCAATGGGAAATGTTGCTGTTGTTTTGGCAACGTATTTGTGTCGATATTGCAATGGGCGTAACAATCTAATTATGTTGAAGTGTTCTGACAAGGAAAGTGGGTAGGAGCAGTCATTAGTAAATTCAGCACCACATCTGGGAGATAGCTGGGTGAACAGGACGTTTAGATTCATGGAGACAGTGCCAGGAAATTGAGTTGTAACCAATAGTTTATAGGATGCAGAAACAAGGAACTGCAGACTCTGATTTACAAAAAGACAAAGTGCTGGAGTAACTCAGTGGATCAGGCAGTTTCTCCGGAAAACATGGATAGACGATAGTTCTGGTTAGGATCCTTCTTCAGATTCCTGGTTCCAGAGAGGACATCTGCTCCTCAATAACCTTGAGCCACCCACAACATGATGGAGACCAGGGTTGGGGACTGAGGCAGTAGCTCCAATTCCTGCACCATTCGACCACCGGCCATCAACAATGTTCCCACCACCAATCCCCACCCTGTCCCCCCAAGCTCAACATGCAAAGAGGGCTCCTGTATTTTGCATTAGCTTGCTACAGAAAACAGAACATGTCCTTTGGCCCACAATGTCTGTGCCAAGATAACTGTGTAGCAGAGGTGAAACTTCTTTAGCCAGAGGGTGGTGAAACTGAGGACATCATTGCCACAGACTGATGTGGAGGCCAAGTCATTGGGTATTTCGAAAGCGGTGATTGGTGGGTTATTGATTAGTAAGGCTGTCAAAGGTTACGGGGAGAAGGCAGGAGAATGGAGTTGAGGGGGAAAGATAGATCAGCCAAAATTAAATGGTGCAGTAGACTTGATGGGCCAAATGTCCTCATTCTGCTCCTATGACATGAACTTATCCATATCCACATTCCAAACTATAAGCCTCTTCAACACCATGATTTTATCAGCCTCGGCAAGGCCAGCAGCACAATCAAGGACGAGTCATACCCTGGCCACTCACTCCTTTGCCCTCTCATCGGGCAAATAGTACAGAAGTGTGAAAACGCACACCTTCAGATTCAGGGACAGTTTCTTCCCAGCTGTTATCAGATAACTGAATCACCCTACCACAACCAGATAGCAGTGCTGAACTACTATCTACCTCATTGGAGACCCATAATGAATATCTCCATAATGAATAAGTTTATTGGCCATGTGTGTACACATACAGGGAATTTGCCTTGGTGCTCCACTCGCCAATAACAACACGACATATAGTGAACAATTAAGAATAAAACATAAAACATTAAAACATTAATAATAAAACATTACAGTTTAAACATATGAATTAGATAAAATACCAGAGCAAAAGGAGATTCCAGCCTGATGGTTATTGAGTAGAGCTACTCCTCGTGGAAAAAAAGCTGTTTTTATGTCTGGCTGTGGCAGCTTTGACAGTCCGGAGTCACCTTCCAGAGGGAAGTGATTCAAAGAGTTTGTGGCCAGGGTGAGAAGGGTCAGAGGGGACCCTCAGACTATCCTTGAACGGACTTTGCTGGCTTTACCTTGCACTATAAGTTATTCCATTATCACGTATCTATACACTGTAAATGGCATGATTGTAATCATGTATTGTCTTTCTGCTGACTGGTTAGCACGTAACAAAAGCTTTTCACTGTACCTCGGTACACGTGACAATGAACTAAACTGAAATGGACTGAACTGCCTCCACTACCAATGTGTAAAACCAAAACATGCCCTACACATCTCCTTTCATCTTTGCCACTCTCACCTTAAAGCTGTGCCCTCTAGCCTTTGACATTTCTATCGTGGGAAAAGGCATCTTGTACAGGTTCAGGAGTAAGTGAACAGAATTCTTACCCAGACCCACGGAGGAACAGTTCAGTAACTAGCGCTGCCTCAAATAAGGATTTAATTGCTCCATTTTCGGTACATTTAACAAATAAACACTCTTGAGAAACCCTCTGTGCCATACATCACCTGCCTCTACCCCACCCCACACAGCGTTGCCCCTAGTGCAAGCCCCACACAGATCCTATCCTCTTGCACTGATGTTGCCACCAGCTGAGCTGGCGACTGGGTGGGTCAGACCAAGTGCTGAAGGTCTTCATCTTAACGTCATAAGGTCATAAATGATAGGAGTCGAATTAGGCCATTCGGCCCATCAAGTCTACTCCACCATTCAATCATGGTTGATCTATCTCTCCTTCCTAACCCCATTCTCCTGTCTTCTCCCTATAAATTCTGACACCTGTACTAATCAAAACTCTATCGATCTCTGTCTTAAAAATATCCACTGACTTGGTCTCTCCAGCCATCTGTGGCAAAGAATTCCACAGGTTCACCACCCTCTGACTAAATAAATTCCTCCTCACTTCCTTCCTAAAAGAACAGCCTTTAGTTCAGAGGCTATGACATCTAGTCCGAGACTCTCCCACTAGCGGGAACATCCTCTCCACATCCACTCTATCCATGCCTTTCACTATTTTGTATGTTTCAATGAGGTCCCCCCTCATTCTTCTGAACTCCAGCGAGAACAAGCCCAGTGCCGACAAATGCTCATCATAGGTTAACCTACTTATTCCTGTGTAAACATGAATGCTGGAGAAACTGAGCGGGTGAGGCAGCATCTGTGGAGAGAAGGAATAGGTGACGTTTCGGGTCGAGACCCTTCTTCAGACTGATGTCGGGGGGGGAACGGGAAAAATAAAGGAAGAAGCTGAGAGACAGTAGGCTGTGGGTGAGCTGGGAAGTGGAGGGGAATGAGGGAGAAAGCAAGGACTATCTGAAATTGGAGAAATCAATGTTCATACCGCCTGGTTGTAACCTACCCAAGAGAAATATGAGGTGTTATTCCTCCAATTTGCGCTGGGCCTCACTCTGACATTGGCGGCCCAGGTCAGAAAGGTCGGATTCGGAATGGGAGGGGGAGTTGAAGTGCTGAGCCACCAGGAGATCAGGTTGGTTATTGCAATCTGAGCGGAGGTGCTGGGCGAAGCAATCGCCAAGCCTGCGCTTGGTCTCACCGATGTAGAGAAGTTGACACCTGGAACTGTGGATGCAGTAGATGAGGTTGGAGGAGATGCAGGTGAACCTCTGCCTCACCTGGAAAGACTGCTTGGGTCCTTGGATGGAGTCAAGGGGGGAAGGTAAAGCGACAAGTGTAGTATTTCCTGCGGTTGCAAGATAAAGTATCCAGGGAGGGGTGGTTTGAGTGAGAAGGGATGAATTGACCAGGGAGTTACGAGGAAACCGGAGCACCCGGAGGAAGCCCACACATGTTACAGGGAGAATGTTCAATCAATTGATCAGGATGGAACATGGGTCTCTTGGGCTGTAAGGCAGCAACTCTGCTGCTGAGCCACCATGATACCCCCTCACCTTGTTCCTCCTCCATTAAATGTCAGATAGCCAATGCATGTATCTCTCTTGCGATCACACTGTCCCCAGCCAACAATCAGCCTATCAACGAATCACTCTCCCTGATGCCATCCGTTGTCAGCCCTCATTTGTTCTAGTCATTTCTTGCTTCCAGTTCCTCCCTCCTTGATGAGGTCCCCCAGGTTTGGACGAGGGGATTGAAGGCTTTGTGGCCAGGTTTGCAGATGATATGAAAATAGGTGAAGGGGCAGGTAGTGTAGAAAAATCAGGGACTCTGCAGAAAGAGTTGGGCAGGTTGGGAGAATGGGCAGCAAAGTGGCAGATGGAATATAGTGTAGCAAAGTGTGGAGTCATGCATTTTGATAGTAGGAATAAAGGTGTAGACTATTTTCTAAATGGGGTGAGAGTCCAGAAATCACAGGTGCAAAGAGAGTGCTAGTGCATGATTCCTAAAAAGTTAATCTGCAAGTCGAAACAGAAAGCTAACTCTAGCATTAATTCTAGAGGGCATATACAAAAACAGGGATGTAATGGACGAGAAGGGAATGGAGGGTTATGGTCTGAGCGCAGGTATATGGGACTAGGGGAGAATACGTGTTCGGCACGGACTAGAAGGGTCGAGATGGCCTGTTTTCCGTGCTGTAATTGTTATATGGTTATATGGTTATATGGTAATGTTAAGGCACTACTAAGGCCACATTTGGAACATTGTGAGTAATATTGGGCACCATATCTGAGGAAGGATGTGCTGGCTCTGGAGAGGGGCCAGAGGAGGTTTACAAGAATTATCCCAGGAATAAGTAGCTTAACCTATGATGAGCATTTCACGGCACTGGGCCTGTACTCACTGGAGTTTAGAAGAATAAGGGAAGACCTCATTGATCATACAGAATAATGAAAGGGTTCGATAGAGTGGATGTGGAGAGGATGTTTCCACTAATGGGAGAGTCTAGGACTAGAGGTCATAGAAACACAGAAAATAGGTGCAGGAGTAGGCCATTCTGCCCTTCGAGCCTGCACCGCCATTCAATATGATCATGGCTGATCATCCAACTCAGTATCCTGTACCTGCCTTCTCTCCATACCCCCTGATCCCTTTAGCCACAAAGGCCACATCCTCTTAAATATAGCCAATGAACTGGCCTCAACTACCTTCTGTGGCAGAGAGTTCCAGAGATTCACCACTCTCTGTGTGAAAAATGTTTTTCTCACATTGATGGCTCAGTCTGCTTTGGACACAGGCACCAACCCCTGTATTCCTATTTTAGCCAGTTACAACCAATTCTGTACATTTTTGACAGCACCTCGGGTGTGATGGGGCTAGTTATTCTAGAGACATGAGAATGCCATAGCCTCAGAATAAAAGGATGTTCTTTTAGGAAGGAGATGATAAGGAATTTCTTTAGAGGGTGGTGAATCTGTGGAATTCTTTGCCACAGAAGGTTGTGGAGGCCAAGTCAATTGATATTTTAAAGCAGAGATAGATAGATTATTGCTTAGTCCAGGTGTCAGAGGTTATGGGGAAAAGGCAACAGAATTGTATTAGGAGGGAGAGATAGATCAGCTATGATTGAATGGCAGAGTAGACTTGATGGACCAAATGGCCTAATTCTACTCCTATACCTTATGAACATGCCCTTATGATCCCCTTTAATCAGTTTAAACAGCGGTCCTGACCCAAAACATCCCCTATCCATGTTCTCCAGAGATGCTGCCTGACCAGCTGAGTTACCCCAGTATTTGCGTCTATCTTAGGGAGATTGTAGTGGACTGGTAGATAGAAGATGGAGCAGTGTAATTTACACTGTCCACACCAGGCCATCACAGGCCATCACAGGCCAAGCATGGACCATCCAAATTGCTATGCAGAGCACCACATTTACAGCAGTATGAAGGGTTAGGGTTCATAAAGTGAAAGGTCACTGGATTTGTGGTGGTTGTGATGGTTTGAAGAAGGGTCTCGACCCGAAACATCACCCATTCCTTCTCTCCAGAGCTGCTGCCTGAGTTACTCCAGCTTTTTGTGTCTGTGTCCCAAACTGAGGTTCTCCCTTGCACATCACTCAAAGGTTAGGCATTACCCATTTACATCACCAGACCCATGACTATCAGTAATGATTCCACAAAGAACAACTTTAGGGTGGCGTAGTGGTGCAGCGGTAGAGCTGCTGCCACCAGAGACCTGGGTTTAATCCTCATTACAGAGTTTAGACTTCCTTCCCGTGACCATTTGGGTTTTCACCGAGAACTTCTGTTTCCTGCCACATTCCAAAAACGTACAGGTTTGTAGATTAATTGGCTTGATATAAATATACATTGTCCCGAATGTGTGTAGGATAGTGTTAATTTGTGGGAATCACTGGTCGGTGTGGACTCAGTGGGCCAAAGGGCCTGTATCCATGCTCTATCTCTAAACTAAAACTAAAACTGTCGTTCACTGAAAATGCTTAAATTGACCAGGGCTTCCTGCTCAATTATCTCTGGGGCACCAAATGTTTGGTATTTACAGTCAGTGTGCATTTACATCTACTCGTTTAAAATATTTAATAAAATGAAACTTTTATTTAGAGTCATAGAGTCAAGCAGGCCCTTCGGCCCAACTCGCCCACACCGCCAACAATAGCCCGGCTACACTAGTCCCACTTGCCTGCGCTTGGTACATATCCCTCCAAACCTGTCCTATCCATATACCTGTCTAACTTCAACAATGGGATAGTCCCAGCCTCAACTACCTCCTCTGGCAGCTTGTTCCATACACCCACCCTTTGTGTGAAAAAGTTATCTCCTGGATTTATATTAAATCTTTTTCCCTTAACTTTGAACCTATGTTCTCTGGTTCTCGATGGCCCTAGTCTGGGCCAAAGGCTCTGTGCATCTACCCGATCTATTCCTCTCATGATTTTGTACACCTCTGTAACATCACCCCTCATCCTCCCACGCTCCATGGAATAGTCCCAGCCTACTCAACCTCTCCCTATGGCTCACACCCTCTAGTCCTGGCAACATCCTTGTAAATATTTTCTGAACCCTTTCAAGATTGTCAATATCTTTCCTCTAACATGGTGCCCAGAACCGAACACAATATTCTAGATGTCAAAGTGTCAAAAGCCTTTTTGACCACATCTACCTGCGACTCCACCTTCAAGGAACCATGCACTTGTACTCCTAGATCCCTCTCTGCTCCACAGCACCACCCGGAGAAGGTGCAAGACACTGCAGATTGTGGAGCAAAAAACAAAGTGCTGTAGGAACTCAGAGAGTCAGGCAGCATTTGTGGAGGGAAATAAGCAGACAACATTTTGGCCATCGGTGAATCTGGCCATCATGGGCAAGTTCTTTCAGAGATGCTGCCTGAACTGCTGAGTAACTCCAGCACTGTGTGTGTTTTTTAATCCACTTGTCCATGAGCACAGCCAATGTTTGTGTTTTATTCAGTCAAGGCACATCAAGCATTGGTGAGCCGCTGGGCTGGCTGTAACTAGCTGAAAGCAGCCGGTGACTGGAGCTGGTCTCTGCTCTACAAGCAGTGCCCTGGCTGCCTTTGTTTGTAGCCACAACAAGGTAAAGTCACAGGGACCCTACAAATGTGGAGCTGAGCGCTACCCTGGCAGTCCACTGCCTCACTGGACAACATGACCAGCCACTCCCAGGGAATTCATCAGCTACTGCAGGCAGAGAAACGGGCAAAGGAGAAGTTAGAAGAGGCCAAGAAGCGTGAGTAAACTAAACTATTAACAAACGCAAGCTCGCCCACTCTCACTGACAGCGAAAGATAGTTGCAGCACACTGGAGAAATCGAAGCACCAACATCATTATTGTAGAGGAAGCATTGATATTAGATTCTTAAGCCGTTGAACAAATTGTACTTCAAAAACAACATAAATTGTACCGATTAAAGTTTTAGTTGAGTTTATTATTGTCATGCGCACCGAGGTACAACAAAAAGCTTCAGTTTGTGTGCTCTCCAGTCAAAGATCACACATGAATATAACCAAACCATCCACATTACACAGATACAGGATGAAGTGTACAGCATTTAGTGCAAGTCAAGAGTGTTTTATTGTCATATGTCCTGAAATGGAATAATTATGTTCTTATATAAACTCTGGAAACACCATAAAACGCAAAGAAGTTCAGTATACACAAAAATACAGTATATAAAATTGAAGCCTGATTAAAGATAGTTTAAATGTCTCCAGTGAAGTAGATGGGAGGTCAGGACCGCTCCCTTGCTGATGAGAGGACGGTTCAGTTACCGGATCACAGCTGGGCCAAAACTATTTGTGAATGTAGCATTTTGCTCAGCAGCAACTTCAGAGCGCACTTCCTTCTGGCCATAAATGTATACATGCCACAACACTGCAACAGCTTGTGCGCAAAGAGAAGGGACATGAGAGGTACAAACATGCCTTGCCCGATATAGCAGGGAGCTGTACACTCCACTGGGAAAGACAGGGCAGCCATGAATGTTTTAGGGGCAAGAGATTTCTCCACTGACATAGCACTGTTAGACAAACATGTAGTGAAAGCTGCTGAAATACTGCCCGCAGTATCATCAGGGTAAACATAGAACATAGAGCAGTCAGCACAAGCCCATCAGCCTATACATACTACACCTGACGGCAACTTAAACTAATTTCCTCTGCCTGCATGTGATCCATATTCCTCTATTCCCAAACTTTTCCCTCTCAACTAAAACCAAAGCCTTTTATCAGAGGTACCTGTAAATAACTGTGACATGAGAACATGTTAGTCGCTTGGTAAAGAATGATTTCCTCCAGAGATTGGCTGATCCATACAGACCATGACTGTAGAAATGTGTAGGAAGGAACTGCAGGTGCTGGTTTAACCCGAAGATAGACACAAAGTGCTGGAGTAACTCAGCAAGACATGGCAGCATCTCTGGAGAGAAGGAATGGGTGACATTTTGGCACAAGGTCTTTCTTCAGGCTGTAGAAATGTTGATTACTTGCACAGAATAGGCAATGAAGCAGCGGTAAAATTGCTGCATTACAGCACCAGAGACCAAGGTACGATTCTGACTACCGGTGCTGTCGGTGTGGAGTTTGCACACTCCCTGTGACCGCGTGGGGTTTCTACAGTTTCCTCCCACATTCCAAATGCTGTATCAGGGGCAGGTCAGGTTTGTAAGTTATTTGGCCTCAGTAAACTGATCATTGTGTGTAGGATAGTGCTAGTATACGGGAACAACTGGTTGGCGCAGACTCAGTGGGCCGAAGGGCCTGTTTCCTCGCTCTAAAACTAAAACTAAAATGAATCCGAGAAGCAAACTGATTTTAAAGTTTGCAGCCTCAGACTGTTATTCATTCATCTAAAAGCAGCCAGCTTAGCTTCCTCACTGCAGGTCTGTGCGTCCATGTTGGAGCCACTAGCGTCTGCTGGGGTCAGCCTTAGTAGAAGCCAGGGCCCCAGCTGTCTCCTGCCATGCCCAGGCACCGATGGTTCACAGGTTCCCTGCCTTTGGGAGGGGCATAGGCTCTATCAGAGGGTGTGGATTGCAACAGAAGCCAGACCTGGCCTTCACTAAACATGAACACAGGGAAACAGCCTCCGTTCCCCTCTTCTCCTCAATCTTATAAAGTGTTTCAAATCATGAGAGGACTAGATCGAGTAGATGCACCGAGTCTTTTGCCCAGAGTTGGTGAATCGAGGACCAGAGGACATAGATTTAAGGTGAAGGGGAAAAGATTCAATAGGAAGCTGAGGGGTAACTTTTTCACACAAAGGGTGGTGGATGCATTGAACAAGCTGCCAGAGGAGATAGTTGAGACAGGGACTATCCCAACATTTAAGAAATGGTTAGACAGGTATATGGATGTGACAGGTTTGGAGGGACATGGCCCAAATGCAGGCAGGTGGTGACTAGTGCAGCTGGGACATTTTGGCCTGTGTTGGCTAGTTGGGCTGAAAGTTTCGATGCTGTATCATTCTATGATTCCTCTGGGGAAAGCGGGACACTTGGCTGGGCATGATTCACTCAGCAGCAGAAACGTCTCTAGACAAGGTCCAACTGATCTGTGGTTCCATCATCCACTGCCTCCAACCAATATGCCCTGCATCTACAGGGAAATACAGGGTAGATTTTCACAATCCTCACAAGGCTATCATGGTGTTATTAGTTTGTTTTTGTACTTTGTTTTATTGTCCTTGCTTTAACCAGTCAAGACCCCAAAATATCAGTTCCATCCATCTCCAACCTGGCCCCTTGTCAATGAGCAACAATTGTCACTCCTAACAGGAAGTGTTGAAAACAGGGCCAAAAGAGCAGGAGGGACCTGCAGATGCTGGATTATCCGGAAAATAGACACAAAGTGGTGGAGTAACTAAGCGGGTCACGCAGCATCTCTGGAAAACGTGAAAATAAATCTTGGGTCAGAACCCTTCTTAAGACTGAAAGTAGAAGGGGGTAGAAACTAGAGGTAGGGAAAGGCCAGATACATGAGGGCTGGCAATAGATGACCAACGAATGGTGGAGCCCGGAATTGGCTGGGAAATAGATGAAAACAAAGGCAAACAGGGATGCGAACAATGGAACTAGTCGGACAACTAGGGGCAGGGGTAGAGTGAGAGGGAATGCCGGGGTTACTTGAAATTAGACCAATTAAAGTTCATACCACACGTCTTGGGCCATTTGTGAACAAGCATCTTACTAGAGGCTTCAAGCTGTCCCCTTTATGACCACAGTATAGTTGAGTTTATTATTGTTACGTATACCGAGACACAATGAAACACTTGTAGCTGATCTTCACAGTTTACAAGATGCCTGGTTATAAAAGTACTTCCCCAAGGTTTGCACTCCACACCTCTTTTTGGAATGGGAACTACTTCTAAATTGCGTGATCAACTTTCAAGTGAGAACTGCAAAAGTGGATGTTTCCAATTCGGTAGATTTCTTATTTACATCATCCTAGACAGTGTGATGTCGTTGTTCCACACGTCTTCTGCCTTTTCAGCATTGTTCCCTCGTCAACTTCCCTGTTAACTCCTCCATCTCCACAAACACCCACTGCACCGCCCACAGCATCTGCTCATGTAACCACAGGTCATAGAACGTAGATCAGGACAACACAGGAGCAGACCCTTTGGCCCATAATGTCCATGCCGAACGTGACGCTAGGCCAAACCAATCTCTGCCTGCATCTAAATGCAGCCTCACCTACGTCTTTTATAACTGCAACTTCCTTACCAAGAAAAAAAAGTCTAAAGTTTAGTATATGGAAATAAAAGGCAGAAAACTCACTGACTGAATAGGAGGGGAGGGGGGGGGAGTGGGGGGGGGGGGGGGGGGGGGGGGGGGGGGGGGGGGGGGGAGAGGGTGTTGGCGGGGGGAGCGGGGGGAGATTATCATGCATGTGGCCCCATTAACTCAGTATTAATTCTGTAATGCGCTGTAAGGTGGATATTGTTCTTGAATTGTATGGTAAAACTTAACTTGAAAATGCAAGCCTGACAATCACCCCCTGTGAAAGATGCAAGGTCCTTTCAAATAACTTTTGCTCCCCAAATACAAGCCATATTTATCACAGCCAAATCCCAACACCCCAATCAGCATCAATGTCAACAAAGTATTGATGGTCGAGAGCTGCAGGTTCCTTAAGTGTAAATGTCACCGATAATTTGTCCAGCACCAACCACTTTGAGGTCATGGCCGAGAATGCACACCCATGCTCCTCCTTCATCAGGCGACTGAGAAAGTACTGCATGTGTCCAGCAACCTTACCAAGGTTCTACAGATGCACCATGGAGGAATTCATCCTTGTGGGTTGCAACACAGGCTGGTTTGGGAACAGCTCTGCCCAGGTCCATGAGAAATTGCAGAGAGTTGGGACATAGTCCAGTCCATCTCACAGTCCAAACTGCCCATCATCGACTTCATGTACATTTCACATTGCCTGGAGAAAATAGGCAACAATGATACACAACATGGTGTGTGTTCTGGGTGCTAATGTTACTAAGCCAAACAAACAACTTGCGATTATGCGAGTATTTCATGACAGTCACATTGGTTTCCTCAATTGCTATTCAGGTTCTTGGATATTGTCCATCTATGCTTTACACAATCGGGGAATGCAGCCAACATAATCAAGGACCTTCTCAACCCAGTCATTTACTTTTTTCTCTTCCGTCAGGCAGAAGACATAAAGACTTGAGAACAGGTGGTACTAGATTCCGGAGCAGCTTTATCAAACAACTGAATGAAACAAGAAAATGCGGATGCTGGTTTATACCAACAATAGACAGTAACGCAGCGGGTCAGGCAGTAGTCTGGAAATAAGGGATGGGTGATGAGCCTTCTGAAGAAGTGTCCCATCCCGAAACATTACCTATCCTGATATTGCCTGAGCCGCTGAGTTACTCCAGCTCTTTATGTCTATCTACTGAATGGTTTTTCCATATGTTTGGGTGTAGTCTCAATCGCTCAACCTACTTCATTGCCAACGTTGGACCATTCCTCTGAAACTTTTAACATTATAACCTTGTAACACTAACACTATATTCTGCTATTTTTGATCATTTTTCTTTTTGCATCATATTTAGCGCAGACATTGTGGGCCGGAGGGCCTGTTCTTGTGCTGATACTGTTCTATGTATCAGTCCATGGGACAATAATAAGCCAGCACCATGCCATAAGTAGAAGGTAGAGGCGCCTGTACATTGCAGACCCCAGCTATGACTGTAAGAAACAGGGGGAGCCAGACCAGGAGTGGACCAACTAGTCTACAGTTCTGCTCCATCATCCATTAGTATCAAGTCTGATCTGTTTTATTTTCACACACAGGGTGGGTGTATGGAACGAGCTGTCAGATGAGGTAGTTGAGGCAGGGACTATCACAATGTTTTAGGAACATTTGGATAGGTACATGTACAGGAAAGGTTTAAAGGGAAATGGGCTAACACAGGCGGGTGGGACTAGTGTAGATGGGGCATGTTGGTTGCTGTGTGCAAGGTGACTGAAGGGCCCCTTTCCACACTGTATCACTCTACCTTGGTGCCATTGCTCAGCACAATGTGTATGTCCTTCAATTTCCCCAGTATCCAGTCAGGCTGTGGAAGCAAAGCAACTCCACGCAGGGCAGCTCCCCCCAGGGTTAGTGCCTCATCAAGTGGGTGGTAGAGAGAGCCAAGGGACATGCTGTGACTGGGGACACATGGAACTGCAGATGCTGGTTTACACACAAAAAACAGAGTGCTGGAGTAACTCAGCGGGTCAGGCAGCATCTGTGGAGAACATGGATAGGTGACGTTTCACAGAGTGCTGGAGTAACTCAGCGGGTCAGGCAGCATCTCTGGAGAACATGGATAGGTGACAGTTCTGGTCTGGGCCCTTCTTCAGACTGAAGCTCTGATGGGTCAGTGTAGTTGTCAGTATGTGGAACGTACATCACACTCTCCCATCCCCACAGAGCTCCCTGAGGAAAGGTAGCCGCGAATGCAATCTCTCCGCCGGCCATCACGTTACATCACCAGCCATAAGGCTACATACAGCTCGCAGCGGCTGTGAGAAATGGGTTTGTATATAAAAAAGACAGCCGTCTTGTCCAGTTAGATTTTGTGCTTCAGGATCTGAATGAAATTGGTGCACAGGAGGGCGGAATCCGTGTAGAAAGTGCATACACCGTCAGTAAGGAATGATTGGAGGCATATGCCGGAAAGACTTACAGGTATAAGATGCTGTTTGTTGGACCAGCCGCGGCCGCTGCTCCATCCTCCGCCTCCAGTGTGTTTATCGTTGTTTATCAGACTCGCGGTTCCGTCGGTATGAAGCCCTAATCAGGCATTTTGTTTTGTCAACGTTACCTGCAGGGAAGGGCAGGCGGCTGAAGCAGGCAAAGAGCGAGGCACAAGCTGAGATTGATCAATACCGCCTACAACGCGAGAGGGAATTTAAACACAAACAAGATTCGGTGCGTATTGATCCAAATCAAATGCGTTTCATGCCTGCCTCTGGAAAGTCAGCTTTGGGAGGGGGTGGGGATAGCAATAGATGACATTTTGGGTCGGGACCCTTCATCAGTATAAACCAGCAGTTCCCAATGTTCATATTGGGTTGCAAGCTGCCCAAGCAGAATATGAGATGTCCGGAATCTGATGACATTGGTCAGAGAGTAGGTGGTCACACCTTTGCCAAATAGATTCCGTGGAAACGGAGTCTTATGATGACCAATGTATAGGAAGGAACTGCAGATGCTGGTTTACACCGAATATACGCTGCAGTGCTGGAGGCTCTGCTTAGGCCAACGTGGTCTCCCAGTTGCCAAATACTTTAACCCCCCCTCCTCCGCCCCCTTCCCATTCCCACACTGACCTTTCTGGCCTGGGCCTCCTCCACTGTCAGAGTGAGGCCCAACACAAATTGGAGGAACAGCAACTTATAGTTTGCTTCAACAGCTAACAACCCAGTGGTATGAACATTGACTTCTCTAACTGCCAGTCACCCTTGCTTTCCCTCTCTCTCCATCCCTCCCCACCTTAGTTCTTCGACTAGTTTCACTGTCCTCCTGATTAAATTTGCCTCGTTCTCACCTTTCCCATAGCTAACAATGAACCATTCTATATTTCCTTTGAGCATTGACTTTGATCTGTCATTTTCTCACCTTATCTTTCCATATCTCTATGTCTCCCTCTCCCCGACTTTAACCATATAACCATATAACAATTACAGCACAGAAACAGGCCACTGTGGCCCTTCTATTCCGTGCCGAACACGTACTCTCACCTAGTCCCATCTACCTGCATTCCAAACATAACCCTCCGTTCCTTTCCCGTCCATATACCTATCCAATTTATTTTTAAATGATAAAATCGAACCAGCCTCTACCACTTCCACTGGAAGCTCATTCCACACAGCCACCACTCTCTGAGTAAAGAAGTTCCCCCTCATGTTACCCCTAAACTTTTGCCTCTTAATTCTCAAATCATGTCCTCTTGTTTGAATCTTCCCTACTCTCAATGGAAAAAGCTTATCCACGTCAACTCTGTCTATCCCTCTCATAATTTTAAAGACCTCTATCAAGTCCCCCCTAAACCTTCTGCGCTCCAAAGAATAAAGCCCTAACTTGTTCAACCTTTCTCTGTAACTTAGGTGCTGAAACCCAGGCAACATTCTAGTAAATCTCTAAGTCTGAAGAAGGGTCTCGATTCCGCCTGCCCAGAGATGCTGCCTGTCCCGCTGAGTTATTCCAGCACTTTGTGTCTGTTGGCTGATGGCCAAGTACCATTTTGTTTTGCTCGCCAAAAGCAGGGAATCAACCAGACCACCTGAGAGAACTCAGGCCTTTATAGCTCTTTGACACAAACCAAATTTGTTCATTTGTAGGAAGGAACTGCAGATGCTGGTTTACACCAAAGATAGACACAAAATGCTGGAGTAACTCAGCAGGTCAGGCAGCATCTCTGGAGAGAAGAAATATGTGACATTTCAGGTCGGAACCTTTCCTGCCTCTTTAAAATCAAAATTAATTAAATGTCTTGTTAGAACAAATGGCAATACATCAGGCACACATAAACCTTGTTTTAAAGAAAAATAATGTTACAATGAACAATGGCATTTGATGGATCCCTTTACAAATGTGGCAAAGTCGTTAATTACCAGTTCTATTTTGGAGTTATTAGCTATGCTGGTAGAGGTATCATTAACTTTCTCCCTGGCCACATGCCAAACATCAGCTCATGGTTTTATGTTTTGATGATAAAGTCACGGTGTTGAGGAGTTGTACAACAGGCCCCTCATCCACCCTGTCTATAATGACCAAGTTGGCTTTCTGGGCTAGACACAAAATGCTGGAGTGAATCAACGGGTCAGACAGCATTTCCAGAGAATAGGAATAGGTGACGTTTTGGGTCGAGATCCTTCTTCAGACTGAGTGTCAGGGAAAAGGGAAACAAGAAAGATAAATGGCGATATAGAACAAATGAATGAATGATATGCAAAAAAAAAGTAACAATGAGAAAGGAAAGAAGCCATTGTTAGCTGTGGCCTGGGCAAAAACAAGTTCCTGATGAGACTCAACAAGGCGACTTTGAAGCTAGTACAATGACTTTGGTGGGAGAGGAACAGAGGGAGAGTGGATGCAAGGGTTGCTTGAGGTTAAAGAAATTAATGTTCACACCGCTGGGGTGTAAGCTGCCCAAGCAAAATATGAGGTGCTGTTTGGCTCCAATTTGCATTTGGCCTCACTCAAGTTCAAGTGCGTTTATTGTCATGTGTCCCTGTATAGGACAATGAAATTCTTGCTTTGCTTAAGCACACTGAAAATAGTAGGCATTTACTACAAAACAGATAAATGTGTACATACACCATGATATAAATATATACACACATGAATAAATAAACTGGTAAAGTGCAAATAACAGAAAGTGGTTATTAATAATCAGAGTTTTGTCCGAGCCAGGTTTAATAGCCTGATGGCTGTGGGGAAGTAGCTATTCCTGAACCTGGTTGTTGCGGTCTTCAGGCTCCTGTACCTTCTACCTGAAGGTAGCAGGGAGATGAGTGTGTGGCCAGGATGGTGTGGGTCTTTGATGATACTGCCAGCCTTTTTGAGGCAGCGACTGCGATAAATCCCCTCGATGGAAGGAAGGTCAGAGCCGATGATGGACTGGGCTTTTTGTAGTCTTTTCCTCTCCAGGGCGCTCAAATTGCTGAACCAAGCCACGATGCAACGGTCAGCATGCTCTCGACTGTGCACCTGTAGAAGTTAGAGAGTCCTCCTTGACAATCCGACTCTCGGTAATCTTCTCAGGAAGTAGAGGCGCTGATGAGCTTTTTTGATAATTGTGTTAGTGTTCTCGGACCAGGAAAGATCTTCAGAGATGTGCACGCCCAGGAATTTGAAGTTCTTGACCCTTTCAACCATCGACCCATTGATATAAATGGGGCTGTGGGTCCCCCTCCTACTCCTTCCAAAGTCCACAATCAGTTCCTTGGTTTTGCTAGTGTTGAGGGCCAGGTTATTGCGCTGGCACCATATGGACAGTTGCTCGATCTCTCTTCTGTACTCTGACTCATCCCCATCAGTGATACGTCCCACAATAGTGGTGTCGTCAGCGAACTTGATGATGGGGTTCGCACTGTGGTTCGCTACGCAGTCATGAGTATAGAGTGAGTACAGCAGGGGGCTGAGCACGCAGCCTTGAGGTGCTCCCGTGCTGATTGTTATCGAGGCTGACACATTTCCACCAATGCGAACAGACTGTGGTCTGTGGATGAAGAAGTCGAGGATCCAATTGCAGAGGGATGCGCAGAGACCCGGTTCTGCGAGTTTGCTAACCAGTTTGGAGGGGATGATTGTGTTAAATGCTGAGCTGTAATCAATGAATAACAGCCTGACATATGAGTTTTTGTTGTCCAAGTGGTCCAGTGCAGAGTGGAGGGCCAGCGAGATCGCATCCACCGTTGATCTGTTGTGGCGGTAAGCGAACTGCAGTGGGTCTAGGTTTTTGTCGAGGTAGGAGTTGATTTGCTCCATGATCAGCCTCTCAAAGCACTTCATCACCACCGGCGTTAGTGCCACTGGTCGATAGTCATTGAGGCACGTCACCTTACTCTTCTTGGGCACCGGTATAATTGATGCCCTTTTAAAGCAGATGGGGACCTCAGACCTCAGAAGTGAGAGGTTGAAAATGTCCGTAAAAACCCCCGCCAGTTGGTCCGCACAGGTTTTTAGAACACGACCGGGTATACCATCAGGACCAGGTGCTTTTCGGGGGTTCACCCTCTGAAGGATTTTCTGACATCGGCTTCTGTGACTGAGACTGAAATGCCATCACAGCGAATGGGTGATCGGGAAGGCACATCAGTATTCTCCCTGTCAAAGCGTGCGTAAAACGCATTGAGCTCGTCAGGGAGTGATGTTACACCAACATTCGAGCTGCCTCCTGGTTTTGCCTTGTAGGAGGTGATTGCATTCAGGCCCTGCCACAGCTGCCGAACATCTGTCTCGTCCTCCAGTTTGGAGCAGAAGTCCCTTTTGGCCTTTTTGATGGCCTTACCAAGGTCGTATCTGGTCTTCATGTAGGCCACTGTATCATTGGAGGTGAATGCCCTGTGTCTGGACTTCAGGAGAGTGCGGATCTCAAAGTTCATCCAAGGTTTCTGATTGGGAAACACTCGGAAGGGTTTTGTAGGGATGCAGTCCTCCACACCTTTCTTTATGAAGTCTGTAACGACAGTGGCATATTCGTTACAATATTGGAGGCGCAGGACAGAAAGGTCAGTGTGGGAATGGGAAGGAGAATTAAAGTGTTTGGCAACTGGGAGATCAGGTAGGTCCAGGCGGACTGAGCGGAGGTGAGCATTATGGGCTGGTCCCATTTGCCTGAATTTGGCCAACAGTCTTCTGAACCCTTCATGTTCATATATTCGTCCAAATGTCATTTAAAAGCATCCACAACATCCTCTGATAGCTCATTCCAGATACGGACTCACCTCTGAGTGAACAAGTGGCTCCTGAAGTTCACCCTCCCTTCTCACCTTAAGCCTATTCCCTCTAGTTTTAGAATCCTCTACCCTGGGAAAAAGACAGTGAGTGTTCACTTTATCCATGCCCCTCATGACCTTGTACACCACGGTAGGTCAACCCTAAGCTTCCTACACTCAAAACAAAAGTCCCAGCCTATCCAACCTCTCCCTATAACTCAAAGCTGCAAGTCCAGGTGACATCCTGGTGAATTTTTTCAGCACCCGATCCAACTTAGTGACCCTTCCGGTAGCTGGATGACCAGAACTCCACACTCTGCTCTAACGACTTGCACAGCTGCATCATCATGTCCCCACATGGTATGGGCAGGGAGTGTAACACCAGCAGCAATTATATATCTCTTCCTTTGAACTGACGTTGTGGGAGCTCTGTCAGGAGAGTTCCCATCCTCATCTTGACTTATTATTGGCAAGAAGCAGCGGCGGTTTCGCTATAATTCCATGATGATAACAACACTTTAGCCATCATGGACACTGCACAAACGGCTTCATGGAAGCTAATTGTCTGATGACAATATCATTTGATTTGCTAGCCCAAAACAGGGGATCAAATAGACCATCCAGTGAGAGAAAGACGGGGGGGGGGGGGGGGGGGGGGGGTTACTCTGTCCATAGTTACTCTGGAATTTTGTGTCTTTCTATGGTAAACCAGCATCTGCAGCTCCTTGTTGCAACAGCATTGTACCTTATTCCAGCATTTTCCTGAGAGTGGTCAAAGAGGCAGACCAACTGGAGGCCAATTGAAATCTTGAATGTTTACACAACAAATATCGTACTGCCATCAAGTGTTTCCAAAACGCTTGAAACAGGAATTCCAGGCATGTTTCTCCCATTTACTATAAACATCAGATTCCCAGGATGGAAATGTCAAACTCATAGCTTTAAGGTGAGAGGGGGGAAAGTTGAAAGGAGATGCATGAGGCAGGTTTATTACACAGTGGGTGCCTGGAACACGCTGCCAGGGATGGTGGTGGAGACAGATACGATTGTGGCTTTTAGATAGACACATGTGCCTGCATGGAATGGAAGGATATGGATCACGTGCAGGCAGGTAAGAGTTGGTTTTGGCATTGTGTTCAGCACAGACATTGTGGGCCGAAGGGCCTGTTCCTGTGCTGTACTATTCTATGGTCTATGATCTACCTCTGCTTTCTCCTAGATAATGGGATCTCAAGGTAATATTTTGGCTCACGTGGATGAACAGACCAAGACAAGAATCAATGAGCTAATCAGCAACCATGAGCAGAACAGCGAGAAGGTGCTGCAGAAGCTCTTGGGGCTGGTTTGTGAAATCAAACCGGAAATCCATGTCAATTACAGAGACACCGGCAACTATTGACTGGAGGGCTGGAGATAGCAAACCTGATCAAACTGACGACATGCTTTGATTACAGACAACTGTGGCTGGATAATACTCCATTGATGCCAAAACATTGTATCTTCTTAATTGTGAATGCCTTGGGACTTGTTCCTGGTATTAAAGGTGCTGTATAAAAACAAGGCTTTGCTACTGATTTCTATTCTTAACCCCTTCCTATAAATATCCACTGAGTCTTGCAGTCACAAGGTTAGGCAAACTATACAATGCTGAGAACTATATTCTGCTCTATATCTTCCCCTTTGCTCTATCTACTGGACTTGAGTTTGACGATTAACTTCATGTCAATAATTTTTTAGATTAATATTATCTCGTGTAGCGAGGTACAGTGAAAAGCTTTTTGTTGCACGCCATCCAGTTAGTGAAAGAATCTACATGATTACAATCGAGCCGTACACAGTGTACAGATACAGAATAAAGGGTAAACGTTGAGAACAAGATAAAGCCCAGTAAAGTCAAATCAAAAATAGTTCGAAGGTCTCCAAGGCAGGTCATTGGTGATAGGATGGTCAGTTGCCTGATAACAGCTTGGAAGAAACTGTCCTTGAATGTGGAGGTGGGCGTTTTCATACTTCTGTACCTCTTGCCTGATGGGAGAGGGGAGAAGAGGGAGTGATCAACGAGGGCGAGACTGGTGTTTGATTATGTTGCAGGCCTTGCCGAGGCAGCGTGAAGTGTAGATGGAGTCGATAGAAGGGTTGGTTTGTGTGATGGTCTGGGCTGCGTCCACAATTCTCTGCAATTTCTCATGGTCTTTGATGGAGCTGTTCCAAAACCATGGGACCTGGGTTTGATTCTGACCTCGGGTGCTGTCTGTGTGGAATTTGCATGTGTTCGCATGGGTTTTCTCCGGTTTCCTCCCACATCCCAAAGGCGTTCGGCTTTATAGGTTAATAGACCTCTGTAAATTGTCCTCAGTGTGTTGAGTGTGCTTGAGAAGGTGGGTTAACATGGTACTAATGTAAATACGTGATCGATGGTTGCTGTGGACCCGATGGTTGAAGGGCCTGTGCAAGAGCGGAACTCACTATCAAAACATGGAGGGGACGGGGGACACAAATTTCTTGCCGGCCGTGAGCGCATGCGCACACTCACACATGTGCGCGATGCTTCGGAGGCTCAATCCAGCGTTAAATGCAGCTCAACTGTGCCTGTCTCACCGGGTTAACTAACAGCCCTGTCTGGACTGACGGGATACCAGTGCTGCTTCTCCGCGCTGGCCATATTTCCCACAAGCGGGGATGTCGCCCACCTCTCAAAGCATGGGGGGGACGTGTCCCCTCTGGGCCCCCCGGCTTTTCCGCCCCTGGTCCTGTGTCCATGCTGTACCTTTCAATCTATCAATCAATAAATCAGAAATATTGATTCACTAAATATATCTGAAAATACTGAGGAGTTGTTGTTTTATCTATCACATTCATTAAAAAAAACTGTTAAATTTTGTCTCAAATTAGTATAGTATCCAAAATATAATTTTATCGATCTTTTGCTTAGAGTAGGGGAATCGAGAACCAGAAGACATGGCTTTAAGGTGAGGGTGGAATGATTTGATAGGAACCTGAGGATAAACGTTTTACACAAAGGGTGGTGGGTGTATGGAATGAGCTGCCAGAGGAGGTAGTTGAGGCAGGGACTATTGCAACATTTAAGAAACATTTAGACAGGGATAGTATAGGTTTGGAGGGATATGGACCAAACGCGGGCAGGTGGCGCTAGTTCAGATGGGACATGTTGGTCGGTGTGGGCAAGCTGGGCTGAAGGGCCTGTTTCCACGCTGAATGATTTTATGACTCTCCTGTTGTCAGTGATAGTAGCTTGACACCAGGTTCGGTTCCCAGAATCTGTCTTATCCTCCTACACTTGGGCTCATGGTTCAAAGCTGTAACAGACTCTGCCGATTCCATGCCCTGTGTGATCACAGTTTGATGTATTTGGCATTGGGATGGCTGGGCCCGAGCTCCCTGTCTGTTCCCTTGTTACCAGACTGCTAAACAGCTTCCTTCCACAGGCTGTGAGGCTGCTAAACAGTCACTCCACCTGATTCTGCTGCTTTTGCACTGACAATTTAATAACTGGCACTGAGTAATAACCCTGGCACTGGCTCAGGCCACTTAAATCAGATGCCCTGGACATTTTATGACTTTTTTTTTTTCTACTTGTATTTTAATTTTGCATTTTTTACCTGCACTTTTTTTTAAACTATTCGTACTGTTTTTATCAGGAACTGGATTGTTTTATTTATGCGTGAAATGTTTAATATTTTATGTGCGATGCTCCGGTATTCCCTGAGAAACGTCTTCTCATTTTACACTGTACAATTGTTGCTTTGCATGATGACAATAAAGAATGATAATGATAATGATAATGATAAGCCTTTAGGGACAGTCACCTTCAATGTCACACTTTCTACATAAATACCTGATGGACAGGGTTAAGTGTGCACCATCTCTATTGATCCCATTGTTAAAACATTCAAATCCATCTTAGCTTTCTGAATTCAATTCAATTCAATTCAACTTTAATGTCATTGCACAGATACAAGAATGGGTACAACGAAATGCAGTTTAGCGTCAGTCCATAGTAGTAATAGTGCAATATAGAAATAAAAATGCAGAATAAGCAAACAATGTGGACGGAGAGACTGGAGAAATCTATCGGCGGGACTCCGAGTTCAGCAATGTGATAGTGTTGTTGTAGAAGCTGTTCCTCATCTTACTTGTACAAGACCTGAGGCTCCTGTACCGCCTCCCTGATGGGAGGAGGGCAAACAGTCCATGGTTAGGGTGGGATGGGTCTTTGATGATCTTCCCGAACCGTCTCAGACACCGTTTTTGGTGGAGAGCATCCATGGCAGGGAGCGGGGCACCGATGATGTGCTGAGCGGTTTTCACCACCCGTTGTAGTGCCTTCCTGTCCTCTACGGTGCAACTGCTGTACCATACCGTGAAGCAGGTGGTCAGGATGCTTTCGATGGTACAGCGGTAAAAGTTGGTCAGGATCTGGGGGGACAGGTGAACTTTCTTGAGCCTCCTCAGGAAGTAAAGGCGCTGCTGCGCCTTTTTGATCAGCTTGTAGGTATTGAGGGACCAGGACAGATCTTCCGAGATGTGTACCCCGAGGAATTTGTAGTTGGAGACGCGCTCCACCTCAGTCCCGTTTATATGGATGGGGGTATGTCTGCCCCCTCTGTTCTTCCAGAAGTCAACACTAATTTCCTTTGTCTTCTTGGAGTTGAGGACAAGGTTATTGTTGGCACACCAGGTGGTCAGGTGCTGGACCTCATCCCTGTAGGCTGACTCGTCGTTGTCACTGATCAGCCCTACCACCGTGGTGTCATCGGCAAATTTAATGATGGCGTTGGTGCCATTCTTAGGGATGCAGTCATGGGTGAAGAGGGGGTAGAGGAGAGGGCTGAGCACACAGCCCTGTGGCACGCCGGTGTTCAGTGTTATAGTGGAGGAGGTGAGGGTGTTGACCCTAACAGACTGTGGTCTGTTGGTGAGGAAATCCAGTGTCCATTTGCAGAGGGAGGTGGTGATGCCAAGTCCGCTGAGTTTGGTGATCAAGTTGGCGGGGATGACAATGTTAAAGGCGGAGCTGAAATCAATGAACAGCAACCTGATGTAGGTGTTATTGCTGTCCAGGTGGGTCAGGGCAGAGTGTAGGTCCGCCGATATGGCGTCCTCTGTAGACCTGTTGGTCCGGTAGGCAAACTG
Source organism: Leucoraja erinaceus (assembly GCF_028641065.1). NCBI lineage: Eukaryota > Metazoa > Chordata > Chondrichthyes > Rajiformes > Rajidae > Leucoraja > Leucoraja erinaceus. The sequence continues at coordinate 60,225,985 of NC_073386.1, read as the reverse complement.
AGGCAGGTGATTCAAAATCGCTCCCGGCACTTTCGCCCCGGCAGCTCTGCAGATCCCACTTTATCTGTGAGTGAATGGGTTCAGTAAATCTTTCACCGAGAGAAGGCCGCAGCTTGCATGCCAGCAGTTGTCTGGTATACACCAGGTTCACATATTGGCACTGTCAGGATGCCAATCTGATCAACTCACCTCCGCCTTGTTTGGCAGGTTTTAAACCAGTTTAGTTTAGTTTAATTTAGCTTATCTTACCTTCGTCTAGCTTAGCTTAGCTTAGTTTGATTTAGTTTAGTTTAGTTTAGTGTATCTTAGCTTAGCTTTGCTTACTTTACCTTAGCTTAGCTTATCTGAGTGCTTGTTTAGTCATAGAGTGAAACAGTGTGGAAACAGGCCCTTCGGCCCAACTTGCCCAGCATGTCCCAGCTACACTAGTACAACCTGCCTGCACTTGGTCCATATTGCTCCAAACCTCTCCTATCCATGTACCTGTCTAACTGTTCCTTAAATGGTGGAATAGTTCCTGTCTCAACTACCTCTGGCAGCTTGTTCCATACACCCACCACCCTTTGAGTGAAAAAGCTACCCCTCAGGTTCATATTAAATCTTTTCCCCTTCATCTTAAACCTATGTCCTCTGGTCCTCGATTCACCCACTCTGGACAAGAGACTCTGTGCATCTGCCCGATATAGTTCTATCATGATTTTATACACCTCAATAAAATCACCCCTCATCATCCTGCGCTCCAAGAAATAGATACCCAACCGATTCAACCTCTCCCTAACATCCTTGTAAATCTTCCCTGTACCATTTCCAGCTTGACAAAATTTCTATAATATGGTGCCCAGAACTGAACACAATACTCTAAATACGACCTCACCAACATCTTATACATCTGCAACATGACCTCCCAACTTCTTTACTCAATACTCTGACTGACGAATGCAAAGGTGCCAAATGCATTTTTGACCATCAGCTCCGTCTACACCTTAATGGAACTATGTTTCTGCACTCCTACATCCCTCTGCAACGATCCCCGGAGCACGACTATTCACTGCATGTCATGTTGGACTTCTCAAAATGCAACACCTCACATTTCTCTGTGTTAAATTCCATCAACCAGTCTACCTGGCCAATTGATCAAGGTCCTGCTGCAATTTTTCACATCCATCTTCACTATCTACAAAACCACCCACTTTTATATCATTTTGCCATGTATGCTTTCATCCAAATCATTGATATAAATAACAAAAAATAACGGGCCCAGCACCGTACCCTGTGGCACACCACTATTCCCAGGCCTCCAGTCTGACAAGCAACCTGCCACCATCACTCACTGCTTCCTTCCATGAGGCCAATTTTCTATCCAATGTCTCTCCTTGGGTACCATCACAATCACAATAATACTTTATTAACCAAGTATGTTTTGCAACATACGAGGAATTTAATTTGCCAAATCATTCACACAAATACAAAGCAACGGAACACACAAAACATATTTTAACATAAACATCCACCACAGTGACTCCTCCACATTCCTCACTGTGATGGAAGATGAAAAAAAGTTAAAATCTCTTCCCTTCATTGTTCTCCCGCGGTCGGGGGCCTTGAGCCCTCCGTTGACGGGACGATCTAGCTGGTGCTCGGGCCCTCTGCATCAGGCAATCAGCTCCTGCAACGGGGGGATGTCAGCTCCCCCATGCCAGCGATCGGACCCCGAGTTGGGGCTATGCAAACCTCTGTGTCGTTGGAGCTCCTGACATCCACTGTCTCTCCCGAGACTGTGAGGTCACGATGGTAAAGTCAGCTGGCCGCGGTTGGAGCGATCCCAGGCAAGGGATCAGCTGTGATGTTAAGTCCATATCCCACGGTAGGACTCAAAGTCAGTCCGAGGAGGCCTCCAGTTCCATCGATGGTAGGCTGCAGAGCAACCGGAGATGCTACTTGCAAAACAATGGCACTTCCGGCAAGGTAAGAAACTAAAAAAAATAGTTTCCCCCGACCCCTATCCCCTCCCCTCCACCCATATAAAACAAGCAGGAGAACATTGACACAAGCCTTTACCACACACTAAAAATAAAAAAATAAACGAAAAAACAGACAGACTGTTGGCGGGGTTGACAATTGTGCGGTGCCACTGGTGATTTAACCTTCCAGAGCAGCCTACACCATGTGGAACATAGAAACATAGAGAATAGGTGCAGGAGTAGGCCATTCAGCCCTTCGAGCCTGCACCACCAATCGATATGATCATGGCTGATCATCCAACTCAGTATCCCATACCTGCCTTCTCTCCATACCCCCTGATCTCTTTAGCCACAAGGGCCACTTCTAACTCCCTCTTACATATAGCCAATGAACTGGCCTCAACTACCTTCTGTGGCAGAGAATTCCCCAGATTCACCACTCTCTGTGTAAAAAATGATTTTCTCATCTCGGTCCTAAAAGACTTCCCTCTTATCCTTAAACTGTGACTCCTAGTTCTGGACTTCCCCAACATCGGGAATAATCTGCCTGCATCTAGCCTGTCCAACCCCTTAAGAATTTTGTAAGTTTCTATAAGATCCCCCCCTCAATCTTCTGAATTCCAGCGTGTTTTGTCGAATTCCAGCGGAACCTTGTCGAATGCTTTGCTGAAGTTCATATATACAGCATCTACTGCTCTTCCCTCGTCGACCATTTTGGTCACATCTTCAAAAAACTCAATCACATTTGTGAGACACTAAAAGACACTAAATGCCAGAAATGATTTACAATTAGCATGGCTTTCAAGCAATCAATGCCCGCATCTTTTTTGTGCAGCACCCCAGTCAGTTTGGAATTCATATAAAACATTCCAAGATGAAGAACCACCAACTTTCTAGGCTCAGACTCTTTAGAAAAGATTTTATCACCGCATTCCAGGCAAAAATTAAAAACATTATTTCATCTGGATCTCACTGAGTAAGATGCAGCCTCGGAACTGTGGACTGCCAGATATCACCTACAGAGTGATATTGTTGTAGAGAATGATTTTGTCCAAAATTGTTAATAAATATCTGGAATAAAGGTCCCGACATGAAACATCACTTCTCCATGATCTCCAGGGATGCCTGAGCCACTGAGTTATTCCAGCACTCTGGGCCATTTTGTGTATTAACAAGAATAGTAAGATTAAACGAGAACTTACCAGTTTGAAGTTTGATCTTTATTTTATGAGGAGTAATGTTGAGGGATTACGTGACGAACCCGCCAGGACGCATGCGTGTCAATCTTCAAAGCAGCGGTGTGAAATCACAGATAACAGTAAATGAACTGAACATAGTAAGGTTAGAGAAATAGGATACCAGTTGAACTTTATGATCGAGGGTGGGCATGGAGGGCACGTAATCCCTCAACGTTACTCTTCATAAAATAAAGATCAAACTTCAAACTGGTAAGTTCTCGTTTAATCTTACTATTTTACTTCGGAGTCACGTGAGTGACTACGTGAAGATTTTAAAGCTCTGTGATTTCATGCCATGGAAACGAGTCCAGGCATCATACACAGCATCAGTGGGCCAATGATGAATGAACATTAATATACCATTCAGACATGACATAGATATAGACATGTTGATGCTATTGATGAACAATAGTGGGAATCCTAACCTCCCTCAACCTGGAGGAAGTATGAACCATACCTAACATAGGGTTGGCAAATACCCCCGATCTGGCAATGGGTTTATTCTGAATATTTGTACAGATTAGTAGTTTGACCACCCTGCAGCCACTAGGATGTGGTCCATAATCCTGCTGCTGAGGTATAGCGGTCCTGGTAGAAAGAGACTCAATTTCAATGTACACTCCTGTATATGCCAGACCCAGTTAACCCTCTGGAGAAGGTTTGTAGTGATTCCTTCTAATGAGGTTAAATGTAACTAACAATATTGCTAGTCAGAGTCTATGAGGCTCTTAGGGACCTTGACATACTGGTGTAGATGCGTGATCACACGCAACCCAAGGTCCATGGGATATGCAACATCTAGTTTGGTCTGTGTCCCTGTCTACTCTGCTTGACTAATCATAAACAAAACATGTTATTATAGCCCACAGATATGATCATTCTATCCAGTGTAGCAATGACTGGACCCGTAGTGCTGTACTCAATGCCATGGCATAACCACTAGTACGTGAGTTTGACCAGGACAGGGATGTTGCTGGTGCCCATCGGCGAAGTAACGTAGCACAATGTTAACAACCGATATCTCTTCGCCCCTTGGCCTAGGAGGTTTTTAGTTGACGATACCCTTCATAATCTAGACGTCAGAGGGTGAGACCGGAAAGAGTGGTTTATATTTTCTGCAGCCAAATGATGAGGAGATACTTCAGGCACAGTAAATGGAATTTTAACTTGATGTCATAATCCCATAAAACTGAATTTCAATGTGTCAGTCATCCGTGCCGAGTAAAACGTGAAGAAGAATAAACAATACTTCCCATCTCCCATGCGGTTTGCTGCTATTTGGTGCTATCCCTGCAATCTGCAGTGGGCACTCCTAATGCTTATGGTTTGACAACCCGAGCTGCAGGAAACGGTCTCTCATCGAGTCTGTAAATCTATGAATTGATTATATCATGCAGAGGATGGTTTCAACATCACAACTGAACCAGCATCTTTTTTATCCGGAAATAACCACGTAAGGTTTTATGCTCATTCCCCACATCAGCGGGAACCATGGGTATATAACCCAGGCAGGCACTATGAAACCTGGAACTGGGAGTCTTGATGAATTTTGCAAGACCCGTCTATTGAGACCAAACGCAGGAAGACATAAAGAACATTCCTCCCTGTGTAGCGAGAATGCACCCTTCGCCACTAATATGCCTTGTATTTTTTGCAACTGTTGATTGAGCCTGGATGCAAGCGTCTCAATCGTTAGTGTTCCATTGATCCACAATGTCATTAAATACTTTGTGATCACACATTCATTCTGTGTTGTCATTGATTTTGCATGATAATACACCAGTGCTAAATGCGGTTATGTAAAACTATCACCTGATACTTTAATATGATTGTACCTTTGTGATTAACATATACCACCACCAAAGTGTATCACCTTGGACATGTGCATGCAGGTTATGCCTATCCAGACACCCTTTAATGCACAGAATGCAGCTGGTGTCCATTGGCAGTTGATATCATAACTGAACACTTGATAACTCATGCTAATCCCATCTGCCTCCGTAACTAGAGATGGTATTAGTAGATTTCCCATCTTTGGGCAATAGCATCGGTTTGGAAATAACTGAAGATTTACTGATGAGAGGTTTTTAGTGGAGCTGAATAATGTTTGTCCATCATTGTGACTTTGTTAGTTTCAGCCGAGAATAGCAGAGGTCTAATCTTTTGTCTCAGAGCTGATCTCAGACCAATAAATGGTTTGATTGTATCCCAATAATCAATAGTTTCAGTTGGTAGCAACTTAATTTGAATTTAACTGGATGGGTGAGAACCTCAATTTCTCAAATATAGCTGTGGCTGATAAGGTTAATTTAGTAAAATACAGTATGTTCAATATCATCCAGATTGGCCATGCCACTTATTTGTTAGCTCTGTGCAGTCGAGGCACTGATTGTAGTAATTTAGTAATAATCTGGAAACTGAAGTCAGCCCATTTTGCAACTCTACTGAGTGTATCATTGCCTCATCCAGTTAAATTTCAAATATTTTCTGTGAAAGGAAATGATCACATGGAAGTGATTCAGAAATGTCTATACTGCACATGTGGGTTGAGGCTGTTGACATTGATCAGTCCAGATCCCATATTGTGAGCCATTGCAAAAACTCCACCATACCTGTTGTGCAGTATAAACTAATCTTATGTTATCCCAAACCAGTGTAAATATTCAAATCAGTTTGAGTATTACCAACTTGTATCCGTGACGGGAGACATCATCGATGTGACTCCATACCTTTATCCGAATGGGAGGACTTATGCAACCCGACCCAGGAGCTGCCTCAACCATGTGTGCATGATTTTGCACTTCTGCTCCTGGGAGGTAGAGGAGCTTGATTACGGGGTTGGCGCATCTTCCAGGAAGGCCGTTCTAGGCTGTGGCCTGAAAAATACCTTTGTCCTGGTTGTACGGCCTTCAAGCTTTCACCAGCTTCAGTTCATCGTGTTGCTGGTGGGTGCGTAGGGGTGCTGCCACCGGAGATGTGAGGTCTTGCGTGATGATGTGGCCTTCCTGAGCCCAATGGCCCTCATCGAGCTCCTGCTGCTGGTTGTGTTGTTCCTGCACCCCCTGCACACTGGTGGTTTCTTCAGCCAAACCGCTGTCTTCAGAGTCAGCCCAGAAGTGACTCCTAATGCTCCCCTCTGTCGAGGGAGATGCATCCCTCAATAAGGTGCTGCCTTGGGCGTCCTAGGACCCCATGGTGACTAGACTCCATATAGCGGAGCATGTCACATTGGAGCATCTGCTCCATTAACCGCTCCATGCGGGATATGCGATCACAATGCTCCCGCCGGCGGTGAGTCTTCACAGCCCGACTTGTCCAAGTCTTCGGGCCTGTCCGACTTTGCTTGGCCTTCCCGTCAGTCTGAGGTGTCGATTCCGACTGTGCAGTTGCCAGGTCGGAGACTGATGATCAATTAGTGATCCAGGTGTAGCCAACCGCTGCTGACTGCCCGCACTCCCGCGATCCTCCGCAGTCAGTCTCCATTTGGACTTAGTCCATGGTTCCTTTCCTGTAACACATCCTCACAGAAATAGAACTAAACAACCTGAGAGTAAAGAATTTACCTACAGGTCCTGTTTGAAACCTTCTGCTGCAGGGGCAATGCTCCATCCCCCTTCGAGCTTATTCTCGAGGTCATTGTATGCAGCCGGGGTTTCCTAGTAGTCGGGCCTTCCTCCCCCCCCTCCCCCCCAACCCCCCGCCGTGCTGGGTATCCCCACGGTTCCTGCAGCAGGGATATCCCACTGGGAGGTGTAGGAGGGGGGTATGGGGGAGTGGTGGTGTGGGTGTGGGGGATTGTGGTCGCCACAGACGCAACCCGCACTCTGCTCATTTCACACCTCTGCTCATGAGAGAGAGCGAGAGAGAGAGTGTGTGAGAGAGAGAGAGAGAGAGAGAGAGAGAGAGAGAGAGAGAGAGAGAGAGAGAGAGAGAGAGAGAGAGAGAGAGAGAGAGAGAGAGAGAGAGAGAGAGAGAGAGAGAGAGAGAGAGAGAGAGAGAGAGAGAGAGAGAGAGAGAGAGAGAGAGAGAGAGAGAGAGAGAGAGAGAGAGAGAGAGAGAGAGAGAGAGAGAGAGAGAGAGAGAGAGAGAGGCTGTGTCTTTCTCAGCTCCAGTGGCTGAGAGGTTTTAAGTGGCCTTTCAAGGTTTTTGGTCGAAGGAGAACGAACAGAGGCAGAGGGGCTTCATAGTTTAACTTATTGTTGGACTGTTGAAACTTTCCTGTGCTTTAAAAATGCCTCCACAAGTGTGAAAAGCCCTGAGATTTCTCTACATTGTCGAGGGAGCGGCTGCCATTGGCGGACTGCCAAGAGTGCCTGGAGAGCGAGGGTATGAAGTTTTCGGTGTCTTTGTCGTGTTTTTGGCACTGTTTCTCTGCCCTAAAGTCATTTTGCACAGTGCGGCTGCCTGGCTTAATGTGAAGAAGGTGCTTTTGCGTTCGGCAAGACAAGGCAAGGTGTTCTCGGCGGTGGATTGAACTTGGAGACTTTCCTACTTTCAGCTGGAGGACTTTGCTTTTTGAGGATTGCTTTGGACTGTGACTGTCCCTGGGAATTGATTTGCTGAGCTGCTGGGGTGCCGGGAGCTGGTTTGTGCCTCTATACCGGATGGCGATGGCGGGGGCTCGGCCGAAGGCGAGGAGCTACGCAGTAGTGACATCAGCAGCGGAAGCGAGGACATCTGAACATGAGCCTCATGTTGACTTGGACTGGGACAGTTTTGGTATCTCGGTTCAAACTGGGCCCCAGATGTCCAGGGGATCAATTACGAAGGCTATGAATGCCCTTCTTGGTAGGGGGGCTATTGTCTCTTCCGAGCTCGAGAGGGGAAAGGTTGAGATGATACTGAAGAATCGGGAGGATGTGGCCATAGCGGTGGAGAGGGGGATTTCAGTGGGGGGGGGGGGGGGTCCATATACAGGTGGACCCATGGGTGTCCAGGGTGAGACCGGTTCTCCTGCGGAGTTGCCCCACATGTATTCCGGATGCGACACTCATTCCACACCTGTCTCAGATTGGGGAGGTGCGGTCTAAGTGCTTTAGGCTCATGCACCCTGGGGGGGACCCGGAGGAAAAAGGGATTTTTAGTTTCAAAAGGAGGGTGTTCGTGAAGGTGGGGGAGGGGGGAAGGTGATGAGGGGAGTTTCGAGGTGGAGTGTAGGGGTCTCCCCAGAACCGTGCGTTGGAGTTGGGGAAAGGCACGGTGTCATGCGTGCGGTGGTTATGGACATCTCCGAAGGGAATGTCCTAATCAAGGGGTCGCTGCTAGAACTTCTCGCGCAGCGGCCCAGGAATGCACTGCTGGCCCATCAGGGGGTGCTCGTCAGGTCTCGGAGGGGCGGGTGGAATCGCTGACCTGGCAGGGGCTGCCGGCTCTGCCTCGGTGATCCGGGGCAGCGGGGATAGCCCTTCTGGGTCTGCAGTTTCAGCCTTGGGGACCCAGGGCAGCAAGGGCCCCCGCCCCCCACATCCTGAACCTGAGGGGGTGGCTGAAGGTGAGACACAGGGTGAGGGGGGGGAGAAGTGGGAGCAGCAGAAGAAGAAGAAGAATAAGCAGAAAAAGACCACCCAAGCGAGTCAAAAGCAGGCGGGTGTGCTACTGCCGAGTGCGGAGATCACCCAAGGGGCGCCTGTCAGCTCCGGGGGGGTCCAGAGTGAAACTGCCGTGGCCCAGCAAGGAGCTGAGGTGGCTCTGAAGGGGGTAGGGAAGGTAAAACGCGCGGGTGGTAAAGAGGCGGGGGGTAGTGTGGAGGAGGAAGACCCTCTCCTTATGGAGGTTACCACACCGCCGCATGCTAGTGGGATAAAAAGGAGGATTGGGCCTGGTGAGGAAGAGCAGGGACGTGAGTCCAAAGTTAGGGGGGTGGATTTTTCCAGATCTTCCACCACCGATGTGGTTGGAGGTCAGGAAATGACGTCGTCTGGGTTGGAGGTTGAGCATCCACCTCAGGGATCTCTCGAGGGTACCACAGGGTCAGGTGAGGGGGTAGACCCCTCTGGAGTTGTGTCCTCTGGGCGGGGGGATGTTCTTTTGTCTCAGGGGCCCTCCGAGGGGGGGATCTCATCGTGTGTTGATCTTGGCTCCCCTGGGGGTGTGTCCTCTGGGTCGGAGGAGGTCCCCTCGTTTCAGAGGCCTACTGAGGGTGTTAGCACGCAGGAGGGTGGGGTAAGCTCCCCTGGTAGTGCGGACCCTGAGACGGGGGATGAGCAGAGTCAGACCAAGGGGGGGGGGGGGGAGGGGGGGGGGGGGTCGGGGGGAGTGGTGTTCCAATCAGTGCTCAATTTGAGAGCCAATGGTGGTTCTGAGGTGTATATTGTATTGCCGGCTGATTTAGCAGGGGAGGGGAAAAAATCTAGTGGAGAGCCTCTGGGTGTTGCCAGTGGAGGGGGTGCTTTCGGTGCTGTGGAGGTCGGAGTTACTTCAGGCAGCGACCTTCTTTCAGATTCTGGGGGTGCCAGTTTACCACAGACCCTGGGGGTGCCTCTTGTTTTCTCTTCCCCAGGCCCAGGTATAGAGGGTGAGGACAGAGCGCAGGAGCCCAGCCAGTCAGTGGGCTGCGTGATGCGGATAGGGGCTTCGGGACCCTTCCCCGGCATTGATCCTGGGGGTGGTGTCATGCCGGAGGAGAGGGAGAGTGGTGGGGCCGATTTGTGTGGAGGGGTTGGCGAAATTCCAGAGAGCTCTGGTTTTTCGAATTCTGAAAATGACCTTGGTGATGCTGAGCGTGTTGTGTCAGGTGCGAGTAACTTGGACGATAGCCCAGGAACCAAGGACGAGTCTCATGAAATTGTTATCTGTGAGGTGCGGGAGTTTCTAAAGATAAGCCGCACCAACAGAACAAGGTTAGAGGCGGCTAAGAGACGGTGGGCTGATCTGTCGTCCTTAGTTAAAACTCTCGAGGCTATCCTTGCGACCAAGGATAGTGATCTTCCTGGCTCTGAGCAGTGCCAGTTTAGGGACTTTTTGGAGTTCCTAAAAAGAGAGAGGGCTACAGAGCCCAGGAGGAGAAGTATGAGGATTTCAATTTAATGTACCAGTGCATTCACGTTAGCTACCCTAAACTTAAACGGGAGTAGAGCGAGTTTTCGCAGGTTCCAGCTTTTATCGGTCCTTAGGGAGGGGAAATTTGCAGTGTGTTTTCTGCAGGAGACGCATACTGTTGTCAATGATGAACCCACTTGGAGGTTGGAGTGGGAAGGAGAGGTCTATATGAGTCATCTTAGCTCAAATTCGAGTGGGGTGGCCATTCTGTTGGCTCAGAATTTCCTGCCCAATATTATAAAAGTGCAAGAAGTTGTGCCAGGACGTTTGCTCCATCTGGCCGTGAGCCTGGATGGCATGCCGTTGCATTTCATTAACGTGTATGCCCCCAGCTCCGGCACGATGCAGGCCGGCCTAATTCAGGAAGTGAATGCTCTGTTGAGCACTATTGATCGGGGAGAGTGTGTCTTCCTTGGGGGGGACTTTAACTGCACACTTGAGGTGCGAGATCGTTCTGGTACTCAGTGTGCTCCTGCTGTAGCAAAGAAGCTGAGAGGGTTGATTGATTCTTTTGAGTTGGTTGATGCGTGGCGGGACCTCAACCCAGACTCCACTGCTTTTTTGCGGAGGTCTGAGGGCGGTGGTTCCCGCATTGATCGAATATATATCTCCCGAGCGTTTGTTTCCCGTGTCTCAGCGGCCTCAATGCAGCTGGTGCCATGCTCGGACCACTGTCTGGTGCGTGTGGATTTTAATCCAGCACGCGTTCGGGCTGGGTCTGCGTACTGGCACTTTAATAACCGGCTGCTGGAGGATCGGTGTTTCCGGGAGTCATTCACTCGGTTTTGGGTGCGGTGGAGAGAGAGGCAGAGATGCTTCTCTTCCCTAAGGCAGTGGTGGGATGTGGGAAAAGCTCACATCCGTATTTTTTGTAAGGAATACACGTGGGGGTCGACCGGGCGGCGGGACTCAGCGGTTGAGAAGCTTGAGAGGGAGCTGATGGACGCAGAGTCTCGCCTGGGTCAGGCTGGAGGTGACTCTTGCGAATGGGGTGTGTTTCATGAGAAGAAGGAAGCCTTGAGGAACCTGCAACTTGAGCGGTCCCGAGGCGCTTACGTGAGGGCGCGGGTCCAGATGCTGCACGATCTGGATCGAGCTTCGCCTTTCTTTTTCTCTCTGGAGAAAGGGCGGGGAGCCCGCAAGCAGCTCGTGGAGCTGCTCGCAGATGATGGCTCCTCTGTCACAGATCCGGAGAGGATTAGTGCCTTGGTCAGGTCCTTTTATGGTTCCCTGTTCTCCGCAGGTGGAGTCAGCGGGGAAGCTCAGCAGGACCTGTGGGAGAGTCTACCGGTTATAGATAGGGAGGTGGCCGATCTTCTTGATGGCCCTTTATCTTTGGAGGAGTTGACTTGTGCACTGCATCAGCTCAGGAGGGGTAAGTCCCCCGGGCTGGATGGGCTGACGGTAGAGTTTGTAAGAGCCTTCTGGGGTATCCTGGGGGGTGATTACATGTTGGTTCTGGGGGAGAGCCTGGCGACAGGGGAGATGCCCCTCTCGTGGCGTCGAGCAGTGGTTGTCCTGCTGCCCAAGAAGGGGGAACTCCGCCTGCTGAAAAACTGGCGCCCGGTCTCTCTCCTATGCACAGAGTATAAAGTATTTGCACGGGCGATGGCAAATCGCCTGGGCTCTGTGCTGTCTCAGCTGATTCACCATGACCAGTCTTACACAGTCCCTGGTCGGTCCATTCAGGATAACATCCACCTGGTTAGGGACCTGATTCATCTAGCACAGGGAACTGGTCAGTCAGCTGCGTTTCTGTCTCTTGATCAGGAGAAGGCTTTTGATAGGGTAGAGCATGAATACCTGTTCGGAACGTTGCAAGCGTTTGGATTTGGACCGCATTTTGTGGCCCGGGTCCGCCTCTTGTATGCTGCAGCGGAGTGCCTTGTGAAGGTTAATGGTGCGTTGTTGGTTCCCTTTCATTTTGGGAGGGGGGTCCGTCAGGGGTGCCCCATGTCAGGTCAGTTGTACTCGGTCTGTGTGGAGCCATTCCTGTGTCTTCTTCGGAGGAGGTTGACAGGCCTGGCCCTACCGGGCCCAGGGGTGGAGTTGGTTCTTTCGGCCTATGCCGATGATGTACTCCTTATGTTCACCGATCCTGGTGACCTGCGGAGGATGCGTGATTGCCAGAAGATTTTCTCGGATGCATCTTCTGCCAGGATTAATTGGAGCAAGTTCTCTGGACTTTTAGTGGGTCAGTGGCAGGTGGACTCCCTGCCAGAGGAGATGGCAATGTTTGCGTGGAGCACCACGCACCTCCTCTATCTGGGGGTGTACCTGAGTCCCACTGAGGATGCTTGGCCGGCAAATTGGCAGGAGTTGGAGACGAAAGTGGTTGCCAGGCTGGGGCGCTGGTCAGGCCTGCTTGGAGTTCTTTCTTTTCAGGGGAGGGTGTTGGTCATAAACCAGCTGGTGGCCTCCATGTTATGGTACCGGCTGGCTACTCTTGTCCCACCTCCCATTTTTGTAAATGCTTTACAGATGAAGCTGGTGGACTTCTTTTGGGGAAATAGGAAACACTGGGTTTCCGCAGCTGTCCTGAGTCTCCCGTTAGAGGAGGGCGGCCAGTCCTTGGTATGCGTGCGTACCCAGGTGGCGGCTCTCCGCCTCAGGACTCTGAGGAGGTATATGTATATAGAGAACCCCCCCAGATGGCACGTTTTGGCCACGTATTTTTTCCGACGGGGTCGTTGTCTAAGGGGGGTCTCGCGGCTCCCGGTGGCGGGCATCAGTCGACCCGCCCTAAGGGGCTTGCCTGTTTTCTACCGGGATGTGTTAAGAGTGAGGAATCTGGTTGTTTTCAGCCAGCGTGTTGCTCCACGAGGGGTGGGGGATGTTGCGGCTGCGGGAGTGGCCGGTCCTCAACAAATCATGGCGGGTGTCGAGGAGAGGCGGGCGCCTAGAGTGGTTTTAAATGAGCTCTTACCCGCTCCGTCAGATCTGCTCATTGGGCCTCGGTTCTGGGATATATCTCGGGCACCGGTTCCACACAACCTGAGCCGCCTTTCGGAGATGACCAGCATGCCGTTTCGTGACGCGAAGAGACGCTCACTGTATAGAATGTTCCTGCACATTCTGCACCTCCTTGCCTTCGTCTCCCGTCCCGACACACCATGGCGGACGGTGTTACCACCTGAAGGAGGGGAAGGTCCCCAGTGGGGGTCCCTCTACAAGGGAGTTGTCCCCCTTTACGTGGGGGACCTGGGGTGGAGAGTGCTGCACAGAGCGGTGGCGTGTAACAAACTTTTGAGTCGGTTCACGGACTCGTCCGCTGCCTGTATTTTTTGTGGCGAGGAAGAGACCGTGTTCCACATTTATATGGAGTGTGAGAGGCTACTGCCCCTGCATCAATATCTGAAGGGGTTGTTCCTAAAGTTCTGGTTACATTTTAGTCCTACGATTCTTGTGTTTGGACACAAGGCAGGGTGTGGGGAGAGCCAAGTGGGAGGGTGGGACCTACCTGTCGGTCTACTCCTGGGCCTGGCCAAGATGGCCATACGCGGATCCAGGCAGCAGGCGATGGATGGTCAGGCAAGAGTAGGCTGCCTGTCCCTCTGTCGGGCCTACGTCCGTGCACGTGTGTCCCTGGAGAGGGAACATGCGGTGCTCACGGGGACTTTGGAGGTATTCCGTGGGCGCTGGTCACCGCCCGCGTGGGGTTGAGAGTATTGTGAATAATGATTG